>NC_031768.1:56318537-56439198 GCF_001522545.3 Parus major | reverse complement strand
GAAGAGAAGAGAAGAGAAGAGAAGAGAAGAGAAGAGAAGAGAAGAGAAGAGAAGAGAAGAGAAGAGAAGAGAAGAGAAGAGAAGAGAAGAGAAGAAGCATGCTAATGCAGCTGACTTGCTAATGTACAAATAAGTGCAGTGGTAACCATACAGGACTGCTTTAAACACTCCCTTTTTTTTTCTATATTGGTCTGTACATAGATAAGATGGAAAATAGCATTAGAAAATAATGAGCATAACTATAGAAGTCTCAAAACAGATATCTGTGTGCTGCATTTAGCTAAATTACTTTCACTTTTTATTTCAGATGGATTTTACAAGAGAAAACTATTCCTTATCCTGGTTCTACAGGTAACAGAACAATTAATTACCTTTCTGTTTTTTCCGCTTAAAAGTTTTGTACACGAATAACATATATTTCTTAGTAGAAGGTCTTATCAGACATTAATCTGTGCCAAAACACGAGACAATGACAATTTTTAACTTTTAGAAAATTACTTGAACATAAGAGAGAGAAAGGGTCACGACTCCTCCTGTACACTGACATTCCAACAAGACTGAAAACATATTACCTGTATTTGAAAGGGCAACCATAGATTTCAACCTTTCTTACCCTCCACAGATCAACCATTTCTGTTCTGTCATGTAAGTGTCAACTCATGTAATTAGGTGTAAAGAGGCATGTGGTGCCAATATGTAACACTGGCACAAAATGAGGAGTTCCTGGAAAAAAGGTGAGATTTTCAGGGTAATGAAAACTGTCCACATAAACCTACCATTGCATGACTTTTGTACTGGCTTGTGAGTAGGCAAAATGCCATCCAAACAGACGTTCAAGACTTCAGAGAGGCAAAATACCATGTATGCATACTATGTGTTTGCAGGGAGCACAGCTCCTATCAAGAATGTCAACTCATCCATCTGTCATGAAAATCCAGGCCTGCAGTTATGGGAATGAGCCTCAAATGACCCATCAATAATTTGGATTAGTTTCTAACAAGATTCTTCTTCAGCAGAGAGAAAAATTTTGGCCTACTACCCCCTGTCTAGGATTACAGATAACGATTTTAACAAAGTCTTTAGTATTTCTCATCTCTGCAAAGTTATACATGATAGAGCATGGTGGCTATGCACCTGCTGCAATGCCCTGCCAGCACATTTCATGCTTCAGCTTTCACACAAACTGGTTTCTAAAGTGATTAATGGAATTAGACTGGGAAATATCATGCCTAAAGAAAAATGCAGCAGAAGTCACCTATTTTAATTGGGTTAGAAGACGCAAATCAGGCAAATTTTTCAAGAGGGTTGCTATAGCTCATATGCCTGATGATAGGCTGAAGGGTTTTACCGTGCTGAGAACCATACTGTGCAGGGCACTTGTTGACCCAAACACTGTTGCTCTGGAACCAAAGACAATACATCTCTCACCATGGAGCTCCACCCAAGTTAACCAACCCTGCTGAGAATCAGCCAAATAACTTGGGCATAATGCCCTATTTAAGGAAAGATATCATATGTTTTGCGCGTCCTTGGATTATCATACTTTAAGAAGTCATTGAGACACATGTAACCTTCCAGAAAATAGGAAAACAAAAGTCAAAACCCAAAAAAAACCCACAAAACAACAAACAGCAAAATAAAAGCAAAGAAACAGCCACCCCAAGGGGTGGAAATATGCTGGTGAGAACAAATGAGTATACCCAAAGAGAAAAGGCTTGAAAGAATCTAGAAATATCAAAAGATTTGAAAGTTAACAATTTGTGCATGGGTTATGAAATGGATTTGAAGGAGTGACAGCTAGAAAATAATTTCCTAAAAACTATGAAGAAGTGAATATGATTTCTCTTAGTTGAAAAAACTGAGTTTCAGTGTCTGGGCTAGGAGCCAGAACCTGTCTGCAAGGACACAGCCAGTAGAAAAAAAATAGTTTCTAATGCTCCTCCCCATCCCCCATTTTATTCTGCTTTTCCTAATCATGTTTACCACATTTAACTGGCAAAAAAAAAAAAAAAAAAAAAAAGTTTCCTAAACTCTTCTTACGCAAGGAATGGCCCATGAACATATTATATTCTCCAGCTTCCAAACTAGGTAGGCTGGAGACATGTTCTCTGTTGAGAAGCGTGTCTGACTTGTGCAAAATTCAAACTTTACCAACACCCTGGCAGGGCCTGCCTACTCTGCTTGGACTAAAGCATGTTAGAGACCTCTCTAACAGTTTAACAGCACAGGAAATAAAGTTCCAATAGCCAGGAGATCTTTCTGGCAGGGTTTATTTTACTGCTTCAAGCAAACTTTATGTTTTCTTTATTCAGAGTTATATATTCTATGTTTTAGTCTATCAAAAACAAACTAAAGTTCTGTTTGAAAATCCTTCTTTCTTTGGACTGAAGAAAATCTAAATGTGCCTACCCTCAGAACCCTGACTGATTTTGAGTTCTGTCACACCAAAGTCATACAATTGTATTAATTTCAACACCTGCAGGTCGACAATCTGGTTGTACAGCTGGTGATGTTGACAGGAAATTGGCTTTCACAATCATGAGACCCACTTTGAGGACAGAGGACTGGAAGAGGAAGAGGAGATGCTCCTTACAAAGTCAAGCCAAGATAATCGTTGCAAAAGGCTGTCCAAAGTGATGAGGAGAGTTTTAAACTAGAGACAACACAACTCATGGTAAAGGGCAGTAGACTTCAATAGTGCTGGACAGCAAGGGTTCAAGATGATGGAAACAAGGGAGATCTCAGAAATTATAGGATAGGGCAAGAGGAAATTCACTTCAGGCATATACGGTCTAGGAAACAAGCATTAGAAAGTGGAAGTGTGCAAGTGAGTGAAGGTTAATTGAAAACTTGATATGTGAGCTTGCAGCCCAAAAAGACAAATGTATCCTGGGCTGCATCAAAAGCAAGTCAAAGGAGGTCATTCCTCCCCTCTACTCTGCTCTTGTGAGACCCCACCTGGAATGCTGCATTCTCTGGTGCCCCCAACATAAGAAGAGCATGGAATTATTAGAGTGGTTCCAATGGAGCAGCACAAAATTTTTAAGAGGACTGAAGCACCTCCTCTGTGGAGACAGGCCAAGGAAGTCAGGGCTATTGGGCATGGAGAAAAGAAAGCTTCATGGAGACCTTCAAAGGAGCCTGCAGGGAAGCTGGAGAAGGACACTACCTCAGGAACTGCAGTGATTGAAATTGGAAGAGGGGAAATTTGGGTTAGATATTTTGGAAGAACTTTTTGCTGTGAGCATGATGAGACATCAGAACAGGTTGCCTGGGGAGGTTGTGTATCCCCCAACTCTGGCAGTATTCAAAGCCAGGTTGGATAAGGCATTGAACAACTTGGTCTACAGGGAGGTGTCCCTGCCCATGGCAGGGTGGGTTGAGACTAGACAATCTTTAATGCCCAATGCAACACCTTAACATTCTATGATTCTATGAGTTCACAATGCCATGACATCATGGAGATAACTGAGACAAAAATTCACATTTAACAGCATTCATTTTCTTCAATTAATACTCAGGCAGCTCAGAAAAACAGTGCCTAACTTCTAGATTACTATTTAGAGATAAAACCCATTGTTGTTTTTAGAGAGATTTTACTTTTCTCTGGTACCTTATTTATAGAGTAATGAATACTCAGCTTCCCTAAAACCTATTTATTTGAGGGATATAAAAAGGTTTGCTTAATTTTGAAATAAAAAGAAAACACAATTACCTTCTCACTCATATATGAAATGTGAGCTGATATTGAAAAAAAATAGTCTTTTCACCACAGAGCACATACAAACACACACATGTGCAATGAACAAAGCTGTTGATACCAACAACTATGGATGAAAAACAATTCGTTCAAAACTACTGTAGGCTCAGTCCTTATGAGGCAAGAGGTTAATCTGTCTGTCTATATATCTGTTTTGTAACTCAGATGTCAGTCATGTTTACCCTGCTGAAAAAAGCA
Organism: Parus major; assembly: GCF_001522545.3. Taxonomy (NCBI): domain Eukaryota; kingdom Metazoa; phylum Chordata; class Aves; order Passeriformes; family Paridae; genus Parus; species Parus major. The sequence goes on along the minus strand of NC_031768.1, from coordinate 56,435,240 downwards.
GAGCTGCAGCTGAATCCAAAGAACCCAACAAGATTATAACCCCAAATATCTTCAGCTTGTCTCTATTTTTTTTATTGCTGTGAGCAATAAATATATCAAGTGAGAGAATTCTATCGTATGCATGGATTGAAAAATAATAATTATATAAGACTGTATAATTGGTGATTACACAGCATTTTTCTAAATATAATATTCAGAATTGTACTTTTAAAATACCATAAGATACCCTAAACTCATGCATAAGAAAAGCTTGAAAAAGAGGTGAGCTCTGTACTCTCTGACTTCAACTTAACACACTTGAAAATCAACAGATAAAAGGAGCAAATTGCTAGGGATCCACAGTGAAGCTTTCAGAGAGAAAAGCAATTGGAGAATGAAAGTAAGACCTTTAATAGTAGTTCTTAACTTGGGCATAGGGATTCGAGAAAGAGAGGCAATTTCTGAGACCCAATTATGTGACTGCAACTTGAACTGCATGTGTAAGTGGAGAGGGAAGCACTCCTGTCTTTAAAGAGCTGGCATAATATTTTCTCTATTGCAGACTTCACTAAACAAGGGAGTACTGTGGCTTTTCAATGTCAAACTGCCTACATGCATTTGAGATGTACAATGTGAAGAAAAAAGAAGGTTTCAACAAGATTTCATTTGGATGTTGAATTAGAATTTTCATAGGATTCTAGGCTATTCCAAAACACTTTACACTCACACATAGTTTCTGTGAAGAATTAGATTTAAAGCAGACAAAAACAAACAAGTTCTCCACCAATTTGAAAACACAGTATTTTGGTATTCTTTTCTGAAAAAAGACAGAAAATATGTGGAAAATAAAACCCAAAACATGTCTTGCAGAATGGGTCTTTTTGCATTAAAGAAATACCTTATTTAAAAAAAAAATAAAAAAAATGAAGACCTCGGGCTTAGCTAAAGACAGTTTTCATTAAAAACTTTTAGAAAAAGAAATCTCCACATATGTGTGATCATTATGTGACTGTGTAAAAGCATATTAAGAAAGAAAAAAATAAGAACTTTTTCTTTTCTTCTGATCTCAATCTCTAAATCTGCTTTTCCTTTTTTCTGTTTTTTGGGGGGTGTGGTTTTCTTGGTTTGGGGTTTTTTTGTTGTTGTCTTGGGGTTTTTTGCTTTTGCTTTTGATTGTGTGGGGTTTTGTTGTTGTTTTTGGTTGGTTGGTTAGCTGGTTGGTTTGGTTTTGTGTTTTGTTTCGGTGTTTGCATGTGTATGCGTATGTGAAGAAATTAGAAAAATGACAAGACAAAAACAAGATGCTTATTCACATCACTTCAGAAATGTGACTTTTTCCCCTGTAATTATAATCTTACCTACACATTCATTCTTGGCCAATGCCAAAAGTCATGAAACTGACATCCATTATATACAGATGGACCGTTGATCCAATGACATAATCCTCTTCTAATGTTCTTGCTGTACCCATGCATTTTATGGTGACAGCCACTCTCTTCAGCATACCAAGCACACTGATAATTCATAACTGACTGACCTGTAATGGTTTCATTACAGAATCCAAGGGGGTGGTGGTGAATATTCAAAGCTACAGTAAAGGCCAAGTAGTGCCCAAAATTTCAGTGTAGAATTTTAAGCAAAATCAAATTATTATAGATACCAGCAGGAAAAAAAAAAACAAACAAAAAAACCAAAAAAACCTTGATTTAGCTTCATAAAAAAAATCTCTTGAATCTGTTGAATACAATTAAATACTTATGCATATCCAGACTAATAACTTCCTCAAAATAAACCAATCCCATGAAACCCACAAATTACCTGGATCATTAACATTAGCACACCATTTGGTGCTTCCAGTAATAGCAACACAACAAAATTCAGGTAACTGCTCATAATAATTATAACTTTTAATAAAATTTTTAGCATAGAAAAAACATTGTTGAGTTTCTGCATTATACGATGTATCTTACTTGATTTGTAGAACAATAACAAAAGGAGAAGTTTTAAACCTGTGACCAGAGGCACCAAGCAAAGGTGCTAAGGAGGTGAGAGAAAGGGGTATAGAAGAGATATGTCTTCAATTTCATGTTATTAAGTATAAAGGAATTAACAGTGTGGGTGATATATTGAATCCTATTACCTGTGGCAATTCTAATGTGTTTTTTTTAAGCTGGTAGGGATTTCAACAGAAAATTTTACAATAGATTTTATTCTCTGTGTGTGCGTGTGCATGTGAATACGCATGCACATAACAATGAGGAGCTCTAGGAGAACAATGTTATACTAAGCAAGAAATTTGTTGGTTATTCATTATTAATATAACACAAGGATGTTTAGGTGCTAGATGTTGGAAGACGGAAAAAAGGGCCATTAGTCTTGCACATTGCTTACCGCAAGGAAATTTCAGTGGGGCTGTGGCAAGAACAAAACTGCACCACTCAGTGACTTGCAATCAAAACCTTATTTGCTCAGCAGGATGGATATAGTGACTGAATAGCAACCTTGTAATCTAAGATTTGTATTCTGAGATGTGCACACACACACACACAGACACACACATACACATTTCACACTGACACTGCTCAAGGTTCCAGCTCCTCTGGGTTTGTTCATCATGAATTCATGATGCCCACTTCTGGCTAGCAGCCAGGGAAATCCCTACAAAGGATACTGTGCAGGCGCAGCATGCACACTGCTGAGATGCAAACCTGCTGTTATTGCCTAGTGTAATGCCTAGTGTGTAATGTATTGCATAGTGATGATGGGCTTGGTGCACATCATCAGCCATTAGCACAAGAGGTAATTATGGCTCAGGAAGATTTTATTGACTTTTTATCAGAGTCTGATGGGGATGGACCCCATTACCCCCAAGCTGCTCTTGCCCATTTCTAAATATTGAACAATTCATTATCAACAACTTACCCAAGCTAATAATTCCTATTCTTAAGATCTGATTATCAGGGTTATTAGAGAGATGCCTCTTCCCAAATCAAAGTGCAAAAAAGACCATATGCCAAAGTCAATAGAAAGGATTTTACTTAACATTAGAGAGGACAGAAGATGTTTTACACTGTCTTTTGCAACACTGTGGGCATGTTGCAATGCTGTCATGTCAGATATTGTTAACATTTTGGTTATACTGGTCAATGAGATAGCTATGGTATCTTTAGATTTTAAAAATATCACATATATTTATCCCCAGTAGTCACTCAGATTATTTTTAAAAGAAAGTTATAACTTTGTCATCATCTTTAGAACTGAAAGCAGTCAGCTTTTACTTGAAAAGCAGTGTTAAATGACAAGACTCCTAAAGATACAAGACTCGGTTTTACTGAAAATCTTTTCACATGTTTTGAGGGTGTCTGTGACTTTATAAACATATAGGCATGCCTATATATTTTCACTAATTAAATACATTGGATGTTTTACATAAAATCTTATTGCATTCAGGTATATAAAATCATACAATTTTACAAATGTCAAAAGATTTCAGCAGAAGGGACGTGAAAGATCATCTAGTTCCAATACCCCTGCCATGGGCATGGACACTTTCCACTAGACCAGGCTGCTCAAACACCCATCCAACTTTGAACACTTTCAGGTGTGGGGTATCCACAGCTTCTCTGAAAAGCCTCATCCAGTGCCTCACCATCATCTTAGCACAGAATTTCTTCCTAACATCTTACCTATACCTACTCTCTTTTAATTTAAAGCCATTCATTCTTGTACTATCACTTCAGGCCTTAGTAAAAATTGTGTTGAATGAATAATTGGATTCTAAGAAATTGAGAAAGGTGTTTGAAGCTAAATGACTAAAATTATTGCTCTGGATAACTGTAGAATGTCTTCCTACATTTTCTCTCCTTTATCAAAGATTCTTCTCTAAAGAGGTTAATATTTCAGTTTCCCAAAATCCAATAATTGTTGGGTTTTAAAATTTCTATATGAAAATCTATTTTATATTTTAATATTATTTTTGTCTCTTCAGTGCCAATATCAGCCCATGTTAGTTGTTTGAATAAACAGAGGCAATAAACCTCTGCCTTCCCATGGCTACTACTTAATTTATTTGATGAGATTTTTGGGTCAAAAAATGACTACGTTGTCCCCTTTATTCTCCTCTGCAATACATTCTGGGCTACTCAGAAAAAGTAGCTCATTTCCAGTACTTTCTCTAATTATCCATTACTTTTATTCTTTTTAAGTTATGTTTCTGTTTCAAACACTGATCCCTTTAAGGCTGAGCCCAATGCATATTATCCTGAGCTACCATGTTTGGACAATACACCATGTAAGTTTCTGGGTAGTTTAAAACCTACTTTCTCTTCTGGATAAATACACAATACAAAAGTTCTAGGGCTTAACCTAGAAAGGGTGAAATGCACTGCATTTCTAAATATTATTTTCCAGCTAAAAGTAAAGCAAATGCTGAAAGTTAGGACTATATTTTGGCAAAAAATGAAAGCAAATACATTAAACATTGACTGAAATAACAGAAGATTCCTGAATGCAATCCATTATGCCCAAAGTCATTCTCTAGGTAAAAAAATGTTCTTCATACTAAAACCATTTATTTTTCATGTCTTATAATAAGCAAGCTCTAAGCACAGTTCTCTGTGTGATAGATTTCCTTCTACAAAGTTTAGCCTTCCTCAGTCCAAACCCATAGACAGAATTCCTTTGAGAAATTTATCAGCAAGGGCCAGTGACAGGGAGGCCAAAACTACTGATACTTCTCATGCATTTTTACATAGAATAATTACCCTCCTGAAAAAAGAAGACACTCAAACATGCAGAAAACTCCAAGAAAATATTAATTTACCCAAAATAAGAGTATATATTGAGAGTCATAGAGGGACTCTATCACTTCTATCAGAATCTAATTCTTAAAACTGTATAGAAAATGAAAGTTAAAAACTAGTGTGTTACAAAGAGGTGAATGTATAAGATTTTGTAGTAGCACACTAACTTTTCTGGTACATGGAAAAATTAGACAAATAACTCCCACTGTAATCTGGCATTAATTCATAGTTCTTTTCACTGTCCAAGCTTTCCTTTCATTGAATGCAAAAAAAAAGAAAAATATAGAAATATGTCTAATAACACATTATGGATCTTGGACAGTGTGACTAATAGAACAGTATTTTATTGAACTTTCTGCAAAATTATCAATTAGACAAAAAGAATATCCAGAACAAAGCTATTGCAGTACTTGATGATTTCAAGGCACTGGTTTAGGAATAGCTGTACCTCTGATTTTTGTCTACAAATATCTAGGACGTTAGTCATACAGGATGAAAATATCCTCACTGAATCCCCAGAAAATCAAGTTTTAAGTAACAAAATAAACACCTGTTTATTGCTTAACCACTGGGAACATTTTGCTGACTTTATGCTCTAATGTCTCAGCTCTGGTGTATTTTTTTCCCAGCATCTGAGTAGTAATGTTCATTACATTTACATGGACATTACAGCACTGTTTATTCCCATCTGTGAAGGGCAGTTTATTACCAAAGCAGTTAACTCATGTTTGTCCATTTTGATAAATAACTAAAGCTCATGAACAACTAACATCTCATGATCATATGATCAAGTGTAACTTTTTGCTAAGTGAACATCTATCTCTGAGCTGCCTATTTCTCCCCATCAGAATGACTAACTCAGGCACAGGTGTAGGTACTTGGACTGCTAAACTTAGAGTGAGATTCAGTCCTTGGCATCCAAAGAGTTATGTTATGAATAAACAGAATAAACAGCACTATGAGGGGAGAAACAGTGTAAACAACTTAATCTTGGAGTCAGGAGGTTGACAGAAGTCTCTGAAGTCGGGAATTTAGTGTCCTGCTTTTGTGCCCTGATCACTTCATGCACTACACTGCTTGTACTTTACTCTCAAGAAAAAAAGTTTTTAACATAAATATATATGCACACACATATGTGTATGATAGTGTGAAACACACACATACACACAATATATATACACAAATATTTTTTAAGTAGACTCCTCTCTGTAGTAGCTGTTGTTACAGCAGTTAATCAAAAACTGGGATCTGGACAAACATATCCTGATACTATTTAAATTTAAGCCATGATCCTTGTATTGCAGGACTGAGGAAAAGGGGAGGAGGTAGAACATCCAGCAAAGTTACTAGGCAGATGCTGTTTTAACATATCATCTTCTGATGGACTGTTCTTCAGATTTTAATGGTTAGAGAAGATGCTCAGCTGCTACATGTTGCTTTCCCTAATTTTCTTATTTTTTTAACCCTGGCTTCTATTGTTTTAGTTCTGCCTACACAAAAGAAACATTAGACTGTTCTCTCATTTAAACTCTGTGAAGGCAATTTCACATATCAACTGTAACCAGATTTGTGATTGATGATAGACATTAATATCCTCTAACATGGAATTATATACACAGATACATGCACGTGTTTTATTTAGGTTCATTAGTCTAAGTGGTTCAAGGACAGTGCTTCTTTATCAGGTTTTCATAAAACAATTAATTGATGTAAATTTGCCTTCTGTTCTGCACCATGTGGATTTGAAGGTTCATAAGATTCAATACTGGAACTCAATAATGAAAGCTAATTTCACAATTTCATCATCTATAACTCAAAGTTGTGTATTCATCAACTCAACTCCAGAGTTTTCCTGGGCTATTTTGAATAACTAATGTGGAATAAATCTTACCTTTACAAGAAGATTATACTCAGAAGGGATTGGAAAGCTAGAAATCTGAGTTTTAAATGTTTGTGACCCATCTGCTTTGTATTCACTTTTTGCATGCAATACATAGTGTCTGATACTTTGTCAGGCAGTTTATGCACAGCACAGATTTATAAAGATACACAGATGCTGCATCTCATGTTCGTTCTTCAAGCCTGTTCAAACTTTTAACTAGCCTTGGTGTCACGATTAATTCCTTTTTACCTTCACAGACCATTTCTTCACCTTAATATGCTTCACCATCGTGTCTTCCTAAAAGAAGTGTCAAAGAGGGAAGATGTATCACAAAGACAAAAGGCATGTTTTGACTACAATACAGTGATTCAAAGTCTTGAGAAACATACAGAAAATAATTAAAAATATATTTGCTCTAATAAGCACAAAGGAAAAACAGCCTCATATGAAATTTATCCTAGTGTTGATGACATACAATTCCACAATTAGGAGTAAACTGATAGGGAAAAGAGTACCAACATCCAGTATATATAATGTCTATATATGTACTCTATATGTCTATAATGCATAGACATTCCAATCTCTTATGCTGGAAAATGTATGGTACTTTAACCGTGTCTTAGACAAGTTACCACTGAATATTAAAAAAAATAAAAAAGCATAATTAAATACCTGACAAAAGACTTCCATGGTGATCCCCAAAATTTCTTCTTATGCATTTGCACATGTTTTTCTCTTGAGCAAGCTTGTGGGAGAGCTACAAAGTCCACTCTCAATTACATATGCCATGTACTTCTTCATAACAGTTTGTGACCTTGTTATATACATCTTCAAGACAGTGTTGTAAATATATTTTTTTTTTCTTCATTTTCATAAATGGACACAACAACACACAAAAAAGTGCACAGACATTTTTTTTATAATAGAAATGAGAAGGAACTGATCAAGTCATCAGTGTACACATTAGAAGATATACGTTAATCACTTCCATAATGTTTATCCTTTTCTGATCTGGACCTTCTATTTATGGTTCAGTTTATAAATTACTTATTTACCATCATGTAATAAAGATCAAGTTTTTAAATCTTTACAAAGCACAATTTTACAAAGCATTTTTTGCCATTCTTAGGTATGACACTTATTCTGAGCAACTTATTGATTAGAACAATGGGTAAAAGGGAAGCTGTATGCACAAGAGTTATTTGTCCACACAAATGACTTGTATGAAAATGAGACACTAATTTTATTTTTTTTTAATAAAATTAATTAATTTATTAATTTCATTATGTTATAAATGATCAGCTACTCTAGAGGCCACTGTTTGGAGGAGACTAGCTCACCTGTCATCAGTGAACTTCATACATTTGTGATATGGCCCAAAATTTCAAGGTGATCGACCTGGTACTCTTGTAATTTGATATAAGGCTTGTATAACTGAAGCCAATGACACCTTGTCCTACCATGGATTCCCTTCAAAGAACAGCCAACCCTGCAGTTAAATGAAATGAAAAATTTGTGCAGTCATTTTTCTGTGTGCTCTTGTTATCTTCTCTCCATGTGATGTGTGTTGGAGGGTGATTAGCCAGTGGCTGTCAAGCGGGACTAGCCCATGTGTAGGAGACTACCAGCATCTGACCAGAATTCAAGGTCTGACACAGCGACTGGCTGAGCATCCCAAGGTCCGGGCATGGATGTCAGACTTAAAGCCCATGAACTGAGGTGGTTTTGTCAATCAAGAAAATGGGGGTTTGTGCATGTTTCACTGATTAGTTTCAAACCTGGTGAGACACAGAAGAGGAAGAATCCTGGGCTGTGTTCAGGTGTATGTGCATTGGTGTGTACGTGGGTGCTGGAGAAGGCTGTGCTGTCTGTGCATTGACACATGGCCACTCACACCTGTTGTGCTTATCTTTGGGACACCTGTGTGTCCTCAGGTATTGTCTGGATCTGGAAATGACAATAGCAGCCAGACTGAGGAGAAGCCTCATGGGTTTGTGAGTCCTAGCCCAGCCTGCCCTTAGCAAAGTCAGCACTATTTCATTCATATGAAGGTTCTTTGGAAAATATGTCACAGTGCTACTTCCACAAGAAAGGGCAAGAACTTCTTTCCAAAGGTAACTGGCCTTCTGCTTCCTCAAACCCTGGTGAACAGGTTAGCAAAAATAATCAACTGATCTAAGTCACTTTTGTGAAGACAAGGATTTCCTTTAGTCTTCCATCTGGTCTATTCCATGACACAGGAACTTAAAGTAATTACTACAGCAAGCTCTTTCCAACCATCATCTTGGTGTCTCCTCAAAAAGAGTAAATATTTGGTGGTATTTGATAGTTATGAGAAGGGTTGAAAAATATTAGTTAAATATCTATTAACACACATAGTATTTTCTCCAACATTTTAACTCAATAGTTTTACTATTAGTTCACACAGGAGCAAATTATACAAATCACAAAGTGGCAAAATGCTTCTTACAGGATTTATTAGCCTCATATTGGTATTTGACTTTTAATGAATATTAAGATTCACCAATAGAGAGAAAACAAATTTGTTCTTATTCTCCTGGCCTAGGTTTCCTTTCCCTGTTCACCCTCTAAAAACTTCTGGTTCCTGTAGAATGTGACATCAAATTGCATTTTCAAGGGTGCTAAATGTGAACATGCACCTATACATGCACCAGCTAATGTAAACAAAAAATACCTTATCTGTTTTTACATTTGACTTTAACAATATGATCAAGTTAATGATTCATTTATAGTAAATGAACCAGTTATTTTTAGACTAAGCAATTAGCACACACACTCATTTTACTGTGCAAATAACTGCTTGCTGTCAGTGGCCTTTGTATTGCTGTTTGCACCTCTAAATTAGTCTTAAACATTTATTACTAAGATCTCATGGAATGTTGCTATTGGTGCTTTCTAAAACTGACCAGTACTTCTAAAGAAGTGTAACATCTTGCTGAAAAGTAATTTTATTCATTCAGTATATATATATCCTTAATGTGATATTGCAGAAAAATAAGCAACTTCATAGTGTCATATGGAAATTTCTGAGATTACCACAAATATATGTTATTTTTTGCCTAAGAGAATATTACCTAATCTGGCTAAATACAGGAAGACTTGGCATAATGATTGACAATAGCAGTGCGAGATTAACAGCTAAATTTTTGGATTGGTGAAGATGTGAGAAGCCAAAAGTATGAGTATACAAACTGTACCAAAAATCCATGTTCCAGAAACATTTTATGGCTTAGTATTATACAAAGAACTTTCCAAAAGGAAAAAATTGGGGTTTTTGTTGTGTTATACAGATAGAAAATTATGTTTTCTTTCCAAGTCAGCTGTGCCATTCATGTAACTCCTGACAGAAAGAAGACAGAAATCCCTTCGTATTGCCAAGTGAGCTCTGCAGCCAAAATTATTTTAAGCAGATATTAAAAAATATTGTGAATAGCCAACTTCTCATGTCATGTAAACATGGTGCAGAAGTAACCTAGGTATTTGTTCCTTTGAGAAGAACAGACCATCAGATATTGCCCCTGTAGAACTGTATCTGTGCTCCCGGTGGCTGTATTCAAATCTATCAAGTTATTGCTGCAACCCATGTATTTACATATTCAGGCTTTATACAGCACCAAAAAAATGTATCAAATGCCAAACAGGAATAGATTCCAAGGTGGATGATGCAGTTTTGAGGAAGTGCAGCCTTTTCTATAGACAATAAGCCACTGTCTAAATCAGGACTTTTTCATTGAATATTCTCTTAAATATATGTATCAGTGGAGAGCTATCTGCAGTGGGTATGCAAGGAAAACTTTTGGGTGACATGAAATCACACATAGGACTTATTTTAAAGCTACCAATTGACAGGAATTCTGCATAAAATTTGTGAATAGGCTACCATGCATATCTCACTTGTAACTGACCATCATCATCCTTTTGTTAGACAACTGCCTCCTCTCAGTCACTAGTTACAAAGACACTTTAATCAAAACAAACTGGGTTACATTAAAATGTGCAAATACCAAGCCTTCTATAGTCCAGATCATTTTGACTGATGCAAATTACAGAGTACTTGTAGCTTGCTTGTGTAAGGGGATCTACTGGGGAGAATAATGTCAGGCAGAAGGAAAAAGAACAGCAGGGCTAAACTGGCAATGGTAACCTTTTCTGTTAATACAGCTGAATCACAAAAAGGCTGTTTATCCACAGGATAGAGGAACCAATGGCGAGTATGCAAAACCAGAAGCAGACAACTGACACTAGTTTTGACAGGTTAGGACATAAGCATCAGTAGCAATGCAATCCAGAGATCAGCAGTGATATAAAGCTGAATAATGAGACATAGGCAGAGACAGATTCATGAAGAGTTCCAGTGCTTTCGCCAGAATCCATATTCCCTTGCTATAAGCAGATATTGCATTATCGGATACAGCCAGCTCAGCAAGATGTCAAGGGTGGAGAAAGTCATTGCTGTGTTTCAGTGTGGGAGTGACAGCCATAGGTTTAACAGCACCAGATGGGCAAACCTGTGGCATCTGAACAGTTCAAGTGTGGATCTGTTGCAGAAACTGTGATGTGAATGGCTGCGGGCAAGCTCTCCTGGTGGAAAGCCTTCTGGATCTGCACCAGAAGTGAGGAAATGAGCCAGCACTGGCTGTTTAAGCCAACATCAGCAGGTCTCTCAGGACTCAGCTGTCTGCTCATCCCACTCTCAGTCCACAATAAAGTAGTGCATAAATAACTGTCTAAGGAACACAGATATCCTCTGTATGTGGACTGCTCTTGGCTCCTCTGCCATAAGAAATACATGAATTTGGGCTATAGGAATATTTTTCAGTGTTGAGATCCTTGTAGCCATGTTTGTACTACACAGCATACACTGCTGCCCATTTAAAAAATATTACTACATCTCTCTTTATGCTCTAATAATCAGTGTACATCTGAAAGCAGAAAACAGTGATGTAGCTGGTTTTGTAGTGACATTGGTATAAATAATGTTACACCAAATAAAGGTAGCAATAGACACATAAATCACTTTTACAGAAAATTCAGGTCAGAGTATTTCTTAAGGACTTCCTCTTTTCCTTGTTCCCTAGCTGTGGTCTCAGCTCAAAAGTGAAGATGACCTCAGCAGTTAGCAGCCACAGAACTTCACACTGCAGCAATGCCTCCTCCTCAGTGCTGTTGAGTGAAAATGCTCTACTTTATTGCAAGTAAAGAGTCAAACCAGATACCCAAATTTTTTCCCCCCTGTTTTTCATGGAAAATATGCTTATTTTCTTTTTAAAATTTTGGTGCTAAATTTTATCTTTCATGAAAAATACTCCAAAAACCTACAAGTTTTAGTTAAAATTGCACAAAACCTGAAAAACACTTGTGAGTCAATTTGATGACACACACTTGTTGTTCTTGTTGTTAATGGAAGTATTCATCAATTTAAACTCAGTTTTAGAGTTTAGGAAGAAAATACCAAGAAAAATTGCTGAGCATCCTTGTAACTCAGAGCATTTAGTCTCCCCAGCAAGATAGAGGGCTGTGTTCACTGCATTAACTTTTGATCCAGGATGTTGAGTGTTCTTAAAAGAGTGCCTTCCTTGTTTCATCTGTTAGTGCTGGGGTTCATTGCACCTTAAATGATTGAAGACTCAGGTATATGTGTACTGATGCAAAATGCCTTCTATGTGTTCTCCTAATGATAAAGCATCACCAGGACTTTGTAGCCAAAAAAGGTAGATTTACTGCTGCCTTTGTGCTAGTGATGTTGAAAGCAACTGGATTATAACACCAAAACTTGTTTTTGATTTCTCCCCCAGAAATTAGATAGAAAATGTTACAGAAAAAATAGCTGCACAGAACAGCTAGGTATTATAGTTTGCACAAAATGTACCATTTGTTTTCTTTATTACTGGTAGTATTAGGTTTGGCTTTTAAACTCTTGGTGCTGTTTACTAGTATCTGAATGGTTATAAGAAAAATCTGTGAAACACAATAAAATTTTAAGGTGACTGGCTAGAGCTTGATTTTTGTTGTTGTTGGAGGCGGGTTTAGAGTTATTTGTATTTGTAGTAGCCAAGAACCCAGCAAACCTCAGAATGAACTGCATTGACCTCACTACATCAAACTGCCCATGGCTTAAGAAAAGCATACAGTCTTTCACTGGCAGCCATAGCTGCCAGAAAATGATGATACACTACCAGTATAATTTGCAGATGTTAGTAATCATGAATTCAGTGCTGGGCATAAAGGAATGTGGAGAGAGGAATCCCAGAGACTGGACAGCAGCATTGCATGTGGCCAAATTTTTTCACTGAGTTCACATGTGCGCCGCAATGCTGTTTGTGCACCTTCTGTCCAGATATATTTGAACACACTAGGGAGTAGCTTCCTAATCAGCTGTTACCTGATGCCCATCTGCTATCCCAAATAACATGTGTCCTCTGTAACATTTACCAATATTTGCTCGTGGCTCATTACATTTATAGGATATGCTGTTTTGTAAAATAATAGATACCCATTAAAGCTGGTATTCCTATCCCCTCACCTCAGGCTTCTGAAAGTCTGGTACTTAGTCTAGGCTGCAATACTGGTTCCCACTACAGTCAAATGAAAGCTAAGCATCTCCAAGGGGAGTTTCATCCTTTTCTGAGACATCTAAAATACTCATGGTGAACTCTTCTCTGAAGGCAATTTTCTGCTTCCTCTGAATACAGAGAGAACCAAATACAACTAGTTTAGGAAGTCAACCTACAAGAAAGATTAAGATTAATATTAATCTAACTAAATATAGCTGTCAATACCCTCAGGCTCCTTTTATAGTCTTTCAGGAGAAATATGTGCAATGCATCTCATTTTTAGTTAAATGTCTAAAACAAGCAAGCTAAATCACATGCTAGAGCTGTTCTTTCTTCTGTATTGACTATGGTCAAGTACATAAAGTCACTACCACAGATGTTGTTGTCTCGTACCTTTACTGGAGTTTTAGTAATGACAACTTTGCATAAAGACCATTGTTCTGTGAATTCAATTACTTTTCCCTATGCTGGACAGATATTACAGGGAGAAAGACTTTTAATTAAGTAAATATTTACTCCCTAAATTCTTGTTATTGAGGTTAAGACTGGAATTTCAGATCTCACTCAACCTAAAATTCACTGAAAATTCCCATTGACATATATCAAGTTCGGAAAGCAATTCACATTATTAGAGAACATCATGTGGCTTGGTTGGTTGGTGGAATTTTTCTTTTCAAAATGAAGAAATACATATTGTAATCACAATTCTTCACATCTTAAATATATGAATACCAAGGTTTTAGTCTACTGGTACTCTTGGTATAGTGTTTCTTCCTTCTGCTTTCAAAACAGTGCCCATTGCCTAGAGTTTCTGAATGAAAACAGGAACAGGAATCAGATCAGGAGGGGAATGGAAGCTATCAGTTGGGAAGGGTGCTTTTTTGCTAGTTTGTTGTGGATTTTTGTTTTTATTTTTGGGGTTTTTTGGTTTGTTTTTTTTTGTTTTGTTTTGTTTTGTTTTATTTTTGTTTTTTGGATTTTTTTAGAAATGCCATCTAAACTTAAGGTAGAAAACTCATACTTTGTGACTCAGTAAAGCTGACTAATTTCTAGAAGTGGTCAGCACTCAGGAATTGGCACCAGAATTCAATGTTTCATAAGCAATTCTATCAAAACAAAAGCAACAATTATTTGTTCTCATGGAAGAAAAACATTTTTTTTCTTGAGTAAGTCAAGTGTGAATTTCTTACACGTTTCCTTCGCATGTATCTTACAAAGCATATGACCTTTTAGACTCCCACCAACTAAAATCGCTCAGTTATGTAACTCAACTTGCTGCATCTTTTGCTTTTAGCCCTCAAAATCCTCAGAGAAAAAGACAAGGGGTGGTAGAAGAGTCATAATAAATCAGTGAAAGATTCTCAGCTGCTCTAATGGACATTGGATTAGATTTTGTCCTAGCTCATGTACCAAAAGTTATAAAACTTGCAGAGATTGGTATGATTCTTTTTCAATTCATTGGGATAACACATTTGTTGCTAAAATAAAATTAATTAACAACGTGTCTCCCTCTGCCATGTCTTTGTCTCTAAGCTTACTACCCCCCAAAATTCAAAATTTAATAGATGAAGGGAAACTTTCTGCAGCCCAAGCATTAAGGGGGATAAAAGCAAATATGTCCATCAGTCTGGCTATTAAGAGCAGCTGCACCAGAGACAGTTGACCACCAAATGGTATCCTAGCAACCTACAGTAGCATCGTTATACATACTGCTATCAAGCCAAATTTATCCTTTTCAATATCTTAGCTTCAAGAGAACAGGGATGAATACAGAACAAAGGATGAAAATGGTGCCTATGAGAAAAACAACATGGGGTTTTAATTTAAGAAGAGGTTATATGGAATGCCTGTGTAAAAGGTATAGAGAACATCACACTTTTGTCAGAAGGAACGATACCTTTCTGTGGAAAGGCACTCAGAAAATTATGAACTAATTTGCTTTCAGAATACCAATCCTGTGTATATTTTAGCTTGGAATAGAACTTGCAATATGTTGTCTCTTTAATTCCATTTAAATGCTTTCATTTAAAAGGGGAAGGCTGAGGGGAAATAATTTTTAATTATTAAAACTTTCTAAATCTTAGAAAAATGTCTAGGCAATTCCACCTATTAATTGTGGCTTTAAAAAAAATATAGCTATTATTGTTTCTAATATTAAATCTGATAATTACAGTTCTGTTAATAAACTTTCAAAATTGAGCAGTTGTCTCTTTTTATACCATAAATTACTTCTATTCTCCTGTTATATTTAGAGTCATTGATCCTGCACAGTCCAGATAATTTACCAATGTGCATAATGATCATGACTGTAAATAGCTTTGTCAAAGAGAAGAAAACTGAACCTATATGCAGATTAACTACAGGATATTCCCTTTTTTCAGTTTTCAGCAAATATTGGAAAATACCTGCTAAGCATCTAGACTTTACCCATCATAAGGGCTGCACTCACATCCAGAGTAAATTAGCATGGTTGCACCAGTCCTGGTTGAAATGAGGACCTCTGACCTCAGCTAGGGGTTTGGCTGAATGTTACAAAGCTACTGATAATGCAGACAGAGCACGACCTCGAGCAGAAGCAGAAGCATCTCCCTTCAGCAAGCAGCATGTTGCGAATATCAAGACATTGTGCAAAGCTACTGATCACTGATCATTTTTAACTTATAGTCCAAACGTTATCCTGGCAGAGGACACACACCAGGGAATGGACTTACGAAGCTCTGTTTTTATGGTATAATAAGTCTTTTTGTATGCACCAGAAAATCTGTGTGAAAAAGATTTCTGCATGACACCCTGCAGTAGAGGGCTCTTTGGAGACTTAGCTGAGAAAAAAAAATTTCACACAAGAAACCCAAACCACTAAATTATTCACTTTTTAAAATGGCATAATTGAAGCAAGTTTTTAATCCAAAATTCAGTCTCTCCCTTAATTTGTATTTCTAATTCCTTTTAATGATCTGTTTTGGAACAGACTATTTATGCAAATCACACCAATCCCCGATCTTCTCCAAATATTCTGTCAATCTCTAGTTATCACTGGTAGTACTTCATCACATCAGTTGATGTCTTCTTTAGCTTCCAAGGAAAGAGTTGGCCATAGGCATATTTTAATCTAGTAGAATAATTTATCCTACTCTGTGCAGTTCCAAATTTACCATCTACTCTGCCCCCAAATGCCTGTGCATTTAGGTAGCCAATCACAGGATGAAAAACAATATATAATCTCCGAAAAACCAGACACATTGCAATTTTCTGTATCTTGTAATCTCATAATAATTCTGTTAATCTGGATGCCTCTATGCAAACTGTATATTTCTGATTAGTGTTACCTGAGCAATATATCAAAGGAACACTGGACAAGAAGAAGCCTGAGAGCTGTCAGAAAAGCTGCCCTCTGTTAGTGTGCAGCCACATTGAGATTTGTAACATATGTGATGAATATTTGCCTGTGAAACAAAAATATCTTCATAAGTTTAGGCTATATCTGCAGAACAGGCCAGACCTATTTAAAAATGCCTTAGATATAGTCAATAAGGCAAGTTATAGTCTGCTGCATACACATGAATACATATGAAGAGATATTAATAGTTTGTGTAGTCTCCCACACCAAGTGTGCATTTCCAAACATCGTGTGGATTTTCAGAGCATGCAATTTCTGCTTTAATTTATTTTGTTAGTCTGATCTCCATTAAGAGATGAGCTAAGGACACAGTAATCCTGTTCACAAGAAAGAGAATACCATCATTGGTAAGGAGATAGAACAGCCCTTAGTTCTAAATTCTTCTTGACAAAATGCTAGAGGAAAAAGACAAGTCTTTGGAACCACAGGGCGATACAAATGCAGAGCATTTTAAACAGAATTCTTAGGAATCAGAGTAGGCCTTTGAGGTTTTATGTGATACTAAGTTGTTTCAAGGATATTAACAACTTGGCAGCTTAGTGAGCAGCAGACCCACTTCAGAGAAATCATAACCAATGAATGCTGGGGCGATCCTGTTTGATTGATTAGTGTAGGAGTTTATGAAGGTATTATATTAATTGTTGGGAGGATTTCTGTAATAAGAAAGCTGGATTTAGTGATTTGGGTGGTCAGTTCCATATCTAAAATTCTGTGCTCACCTAGATTATAATTAAATTCTGGGCAAAGTAGTTTCCTACAAGTGAAATTCCTGTAAGAATTTGGTGCCATCTCTTAGGCATTTTGACCCTGAGAATTTTTAAGGTGGAAGACAGGTACACCTCCTTCAAGATGGCCTTTTATCTATAATCATGCATCAGAAAAAGTCTGCACTTCATAAATCATATGCAGTAAATAAATGTCTTATCTCTTGTGGGCAGAGTGTGAGAAAAAAGGGGAAAAAAAAAATAAAAGGGGGAAAAAAGGCAAAACAAGATCCATACAATTTTAGCTGCAATTCTAGTTTGCTTGGCAAAGGAAGTTCCACCCATTGACAGGCAGGCCTTCTGCCATCTGTGTTAAGTGGGTGCATTGCAAGCACCTGGAGCTACAATGAATACTTTCCTTTTTTATTCTTCCTTGTAAAACAGATGGGAAAAAGCACAGCTAGTAGTGTTATGCTGTGTTTAAATATGAGAAGGCCATAATTTAGTCTCACTGTTGCCTTTCAGCCTGACACCTATATATTTGGACTCCCATGTTTTAATCAGCAGAAACATGTCAGTTGAGGCTGTTGAAGGGATCTAGTCGAAAAGATCTGGAAAGAGGCCACGAGGGACCTACTGTTTATGCAATGGCAGTATATGGATTAGAAGAGAATATAGTTTTCTGAATACAAAGCTCTACTTTAATGAGCATTTTAAGGGCAATGCAAAAAATCATGTTACCTCTAAACCCTATGAAGGTACAGGACAAATAGGATTCACAGATGCACAAATTCAAATGTTAAAAAAAAAAGAAAGGGATAATTATAGCTTTGCAGAGCTGTTTCTTATGCATATGTTTCTAAAGCTTCTCCTAAAAAAAAAAAACAAACCAACAAAACAACAAAGCAGACAAAAGTTTGTAAAATCCCATTTTCCCAGAGGCTTGAAGAAGAATAAAGTACCTTTGAAGTGACATTAGAAACCTTAAACTGAAAAGAGCACTTCAGGAGGATCCTTCCCAACAAACCAAAGCCCTTGAGATTCTGTAGGGGACTAAGGGTTTCTGACCACAGATTCTTAACGGGTAACTTTGTGTATGCAATAGCTGAAGTAACAATAATCAGTTTGGGACATAAAACATTGGCAAAATAAGTAGGTGTGCTCCAGTCAATGTTGGAATATTTCTGCTCTCATCTTTTTACATAGTGGGGAGGGCATAGAGATGTGATCTAGAAGGTTTTCAAGGAAGCAGTGGCTCAGTTTGCAAAAGATGGCTATACTTGATTTAGAGTAGAGCAAGCTGTTTTCCCTTAGCTATTTCTATGCTTTTTATCCATGACTGTCTAAAGTAAAATGGAGAAGGAGCACTGCTGTGCAGCAGTTCTGATGGCTAAGGCATAACACTGATATACAAAACCTGGACATTTTAAACCTTCGCAGTTTGATGAAGACCTGAAACAGAGTTATTCTGCATAAATACTCTAACTGTAGGTAATCATGAAAAAGATACCATGGCATAGGTAAAGGATTCTTGTCTGATTTCTAGCTTCACAGAAGTACTTTGAGTTGTCCCAACTCTTTTTAATTTTCTTTTACCTAAAATGTCCAAATCAATCCCCTTTATAGTACTCATAATCTGTTAGTGATCAAAAGCTGCTGAGTGAAATACCCTGATACATCTTCAAGTTAATTATTCCCCAAGAAGTCAGGATAATGGGCTGGAAAGATGAAGCAAAAACATCTTCATCTGGTTTATCCTCTAACCCAGTGTTCTGAAATTAGAGATAAACACAGCAGCAATCAGAATTCCAGGACTATAAAATTATAAAACATTTACCACTCCATATATTCTGTTTTCCCAGTACTGAAAAGGGAAAAAAAAAAAACAAACCAAAAAAAAAAATAAAAAAATAATAACCCTTCATGTTTGCTTTGGAATCAATAGGAAGGACAGAGGGATTACTTTATTTTTATTTTTAAGTAAAAGTTAAGATTTCTGTGGAATAAGTAGGTGGAATTGGTCAGTAACAACTGGAATTATGTTAAAAGCAATGAATTTTTCTATGAAGAAATGAGAAATTCAGTAACACATAAGAAAGTTCATCTGTTTCCTTAGTTTTCTTTTTAATATTTAAAAGTATTTTGTTCAAAGTATTACAGCCTATGTTTGGTAAAAACGTACACTATATATCATGAATGATGAGTAGATAAAATAAGCTATTATTTCTAAATTAGCAAAGTTCATTTTTGTACTCAAGGATACTACTTGAATATTATTATCTTAAATCTAAATTTACATTATATGTAAATAAATACACAATATATGTATAGGAGCATAGGAATCCATTAAACTGTTGAACTAGTATATCTGGAGTTAATTAATGAAATCATATATTGTAGCAATTCACTAAAGGGAATTTAGTTTTTTCAAAATGTTGAATTCAACTTTTGAAAGGTTGTTTCTTAATTACTGGGTTCATGAAAGGAGAATTTAATAAAAAACAGCAGAAGATGGCTGATCCTAAGACAAATCATCTCTTTAAATCAACAGTGTCTGATGCTTTATATCCCATCTGTTTTTAAGTAAAGAAAAACTGATATTCAGTATTCTTCCAGTGCAAAGGAGAGAGATTAATATTTATGAATTATGACTCAGATTAAGATTTATATATTCATTCCACAAAAGTAGGCTTACTGAATCACTCTTTCTCCCCACCTGAATTTCAGGTACCTTTTTCTTGGAAGGAAGCTGAATTTAAGAATGCATATTGTGCAGTGGGCATACTAAGTTTTAAAACACAACTTCTAATGGCTGAATGGCAGTGAAAGCCAACTACCAAGTTTGCAAGTAGATTTTCTCTCAGGAATAATTTCTATTCCACAAACTGAACTTGGAATAACAATGACAGGAAAAAAAGGAAAGCTTTTTCTTTATTTCATGGTTTTCCTAAGGACAGTGTGTTCCCCTTTACCATTATTATCCTTATAATCATCATCATCATCACTATCACTAAATATTTGTGTAAATAGTAGAGCTAAAACCAGGGGGCAAAATGAAAAAAAAAATTTAAAAAAAGACTTTTTAGTTCTAAAATAACTTCTTAGATTTTCTTTCTGCTGATGTTTTGTCTTACTTTCTGTGCTTCCTTCAGCATTACAAATTCTTCAATATTAGTATATAAATACCTGAGATGTTTAATATTACTCTGACTTATTAAACCACTTTTAAGAACAGTATTACTGTTTAATTACAAATTTTTAATAAACCATACTTTTTGTTCGCAGTTGTTGAATTTATAAATTTATAATATATTAATACATGATATGTTTCTTAAGGGTATTTTGTGCATGTGCATCCCTCAGAAAACCAGGAGTCCAATGAAGTCCTAAAGCTTTGAATTCCCAACAACTTTGAGAACAAGGTAATATTAAAGATTTTTAAGAATCACAGAAATGTTGAAAAATAGTGTTATTTTTGCCATCTGACATTATAATTATTTCCTAACAGCTGTGTAGAATATACAGGATTTATAATTCTTATAAATATGTATTGGATTAAATTCTACCCAGAATTCTTTGCATAAGGTGTTCAGTTTGGGTTGTGTTTTTCCAATTTATTATTCTTATTATAAATGTTTCACATATTTTGAAAGTTTTATGTCAGCATTTAGTAGTGAATGATGGGCATGGTACTCCATTTTAACGGGACAAATTTTAATATAACCAAAGTTCAATCGCTACAACTAAATAGAAGTGGATATAAAATAGAAATATAAGCAGTGCCAAAAAAACATAATACAATAAAGGCTCCTGCAAAATACTACCCTTTCTTTTCCTTTGATTTTTATACAATGGAAATTGTAGCTTTGGGAATCTTGATATATTTTAATGCAGCATGACATTTTGCTGTGGCCAACTGGTAGGATTGCAAGAATAAGAAGGGAAATTGTCATCCTAAACACCATGTCAGTATTTCAATTAGCTCTGAAATGTTGTGAGTCAGAATGCATCTGTCTGTAATCAGTAATGCATTTAAAATATTTCAGGATCTAACTCTTTCAACGTGGGATCATATGCAAAATAGTTCTTCAGTTGTAGTGATTTAAAACCACGACATCAGTACAGCTTTTTGTCTGTATAAGAGGTGTCCTTTTTCTGGAGAGCTGATGTAATTTAAATTGTTATTGAATAACCTTTCATTTTTATGATGTTCTAGTTTAAAAAATGAATTAGATTACTGCACTGTACTGTAGTAAGAAGTAATCAAAATTTTGTTAATGTTTCTAGAATTATGGGTTTATCTTAATTTTCTTTTTTCCATCATCACAGAAATATTTTAATGTTGTAAAATACACTATTGTTTTATAAAGCTTCATGAAATTGAGAGGAAAACCACAGAGGAAAAGTTAGGCAATTAATTAAAATGGGATATCTAGATATTTTGCATTAGTGACTACAGCAGCAAGGCAAAGGACCTTTAAAATCTGTTATAAACTGACTATGTGCTAAAGCTTTTCCTATCAGCAGCATATCATTGACCACAGTGCAGAAAAACTTTCCTTGCATGGGCTGGAGTTTGAACATGAATGTTCTGGGATGGGGTACCCAGGTTCAGGGCTCTGAGAGGCTGGTTTTCCCCCAGCAGAAAGCAGCAGCTAAATATGGAGCTTTTCAGACACAGAGAGTAGCTCACATGTCATTTGAAATCTGGCACAGTCACAGAATTGAAACATGCTAAAATACTCTGAAAAAATAATTTTGGTTATTTAAAAATAAAAAAACACATAATTCTTCCATTCCTCAAGTGGAGGAAAAACTCCAAACACATAAACATGTCTGAGAAAAGTTTTTTGCTAGAACTTTTCTCATTATTTAACACAAATTTTAGGTTTATTCCTTCTTCATTCTTGATAAAGATAAATGGAAAACAAGACTTCTATTTGCATAATAGTTTCAAGGTTTTAGAGTTTTTAATTTCACATTTGGATAAAAATGAAACTCAACAAATTTTACATAATAAAACATAAATGAAGTTTTGAAAGTGGATAGTTTAACCACACAATGTTCTGTAACTGTTCCTCTATGTAAACAAATACCCTTTTAAAGATACTATAATAACTCTCATCCAAGATGTGGAAACTTAATTCTTGTTCACAATTTAGACATGGGTTTCTTGTATCCTGAGATTTTGCTTATTCAGTTAAATATTTTCCTTTTCCTTCTGAATCTAAAACATATTCTCTCTTACATTAAATTTGTAAAGATACCAGTGGTTTGGAAAAAAAAGATTACTAATGAAAATGATAAGTTTGCAAATGGAGATCAGTTGCAAGATTTTCTTCCCAAGAATGTCTTTATTTTCAAAACTGAAGCCAAGATACCTAGTGAAGTAGGAACCTGAGAATGCAAAGTTAAAAAGAGAAGAGTATGAGAATGCTTTTTTGGGAGTGATTGCTTGCCAAAGTCTGATGATAATCAGATGACTGTGTTAAAAAAAACTAAAAAACTGTATTAGGCGTGATCACTTAAAATTAAAACTGACTTCTTATAACCTGAAGTTCCTCAGGATTAGATATCTGAGGAACTATCCATTTGCTATCAATTTCCTATACAAAGTTCTGCTTCTGAATCTAATCCCTCTTAGCCACAATATACTTTTCAATGCATTAATTAAACTAAAAAATTTAGTGTTCAATCTGTCTGACAAAAACACAACCCTGAGATAGTCATACTGTTTCTTGAATTTGGAAAGCTATCTTGCACTATCATAATAGAAATTTTGTGTATAATTGTTCTTGATTATCTGATCAATATTTAGAAAATTAATCTTTTTCTTTCAACAATTAATTTTTGCAATAAATGGACAGAGAATTCCCCTAGATGAAACAGCAAATAATCTCACTGCTATTGTATTGGATAAATATTGTAAAAGTATATATGGGATATTATTTTCTTTGGCAAAGTGAATTGAACTGATGTCTTTACATAGTCTGAAATAAAAGAGATTAAATAAAGAAAACATTTTATTATCATCTACTCTTCTACTCTTTGGAGTAAAAAAAAACCAAAAACACTTAACAACAACAGCATTTTAGGGGAATTTTGAGCATTTTAATTCATTACAGATATATCTCAGAAAGCTTTGCAAATCAGATTCATAAGCAGATTTAAGCAGAGAAAATCAGAGTTTCAAGACACCAATGGAAAAAGAAGCAGAATAATAAAGATTCTCAGTGTTACAACTTAATTTTGAATGTCTTTTAGCACCCCTTGCTTCTGCATGCATTCCAAAGTCTTATTCTGAATTTAACTTACAGAAATTTTTGTGTCTATGGTGACATAATGTGTCAGTGTCACAGCTGGATCCACTTTTTTCTAGTCCTGTATGATCCCATCTATGACATAGATGAGGAGAAATGTGAATAGAGATTTTTTTCCCCCTTTTCTCCCCTTAAATATCATGGTTCTTGGTATTGTTGCAAGAGCAATACTTGAAAGTCACAGTAAGTTAATGTTATTTCAGTTTTTTGGATCAAAAAGTTGCAGAATCTGTCCATTTTAGACAAATAATTAATACATCCTTAAATCTCTTGATGAGTAAGAACTAAAAATGTGTTTATATCTTCAAAAGGACAGTGGAAAGGCACTTGAAAGAGCTTTGGACACATAGTCTTCATTCTATTTTTTTTTTTTTTAATTTTGAAATACCTTAAGATATTTCTTTCTTAGGTATATGTAGACTTTTGCAGTTAGTAGAATTTGCATGAATTCATAAAAAAAATTAAATATTTAATTCACATTGTACAAACACCCCGGGAGGAATCAAATTATTCATACTTTTTTCTAGAAGTAATTAGGTACATTATCTGCTCAATGCCAACATGCTTTACTGTATGAACTGGAAGTAAATAGTCAAACATTAATCAGTTTTCAGTGTGTCTAGCACTGAATTCCTCTTTTTTTTATACAGCACAAGAGGTTAAAGAAAAACCACGCTCTGACTAAAGAACCTGCCTATTAAAACACTATGCAAACATCTTTTATTTAGCCTCTTTTTTTCTTTCATTCTCAGTAACAGGGTGATCTCTCTTCCTTTATGAGGCTGGCATGTCTTCAAACAAAGCAAAGTTTACTTTTTCCAGTATTTTAACTCTTATCCATTTTTAGAAATAATAACTTTTCATAGAAGGGTTAGAAGACAAATATTTTCCATAGGTAAAGAAATTATCTATATTACCATCAGATTAAAAATCAAGAAAGTAAAAGCGGACAAACATGAATAGCACACAACAGTTGTTTGAAGAAAATTTATATATTATTCAAGTGAAAAATAGCATGGATCCATATTATCACCTGCTCAAGACTTCTGGCCTTGGTAATATGAGTGGGTTTTGATTCTGCTTGATGGTATTTCCAATATTTATTTGAAAAGTGTAATGGGCCCTCTGTTGTTCCCATGCCACAGATCTTGTTGTGTCTTCTCCACAACATGGACAAGCTACAAAGCCAAAGATACCATTTGTTCTAAAGATACTCATTTGTTCTGTGAAACCTTTTATTATGTTCAGCAAAATGATATGTGCTACTTTCATCTTAAGTTTACCTACTAGCAACAGGGTGCTGGATTCTAGTGTCATCTCCAGCAGCTCTGATGTAAATAGCTATAAGTCATCATAGTTACAAATAATTCAGATTTCTGCTGGGGTAGAATTAATTGTCTTCACAGTAGCTGTTATGGGTCTGTGCTTTGGATTTTTGGTGAAAACTGTTGATAACACAGGGATGCTTTTGCTGCTGCTGAGCAGTGCTTGAGTGCACAGAGTCCAGGCCTTTTCTGCTTCTCCCAGAGCAGAGTCTGTGTTTGTACAAAGTGCTGGGAGGCCACAGCAGGTGACCCCAACTCAAAGGGATATCCCAGATCACAGGGCATCATGCTCAGTGTATTAAGCTGGGGGAGAAGAAAGAAGTGGTAGATGTCAGAGAGATGGCATTTGTCTTCCCAAGTCACTCTTACACATGATGGATCTCTGCTGTTCTGCAGGTGACTGAACACCTGCCTGCCCATGGGAGGTAGTGAATGAATTCCTTGCTTTGCTTTGCTTGCATGGGCAGCTTTTGCTTTACCTGTTAAACTGTTTTTATCTCAACCCACGAGTTTTCTCACTTTTCCTAGTCTCTGCTCCATCCTGCAGTGGAATGTGTGAGGAGTGAGGAGTGAGGAGTGAGGAGTGAGGAGTGAGGAGTGAGGAGTGAGGAGTGAGGAGTGAGCACTGAGGTGGGGTTTCCTTGCTGGCTGGAGCTAAGCCATGAAAATAGCTCTTACAAATTACTTTTGTATCAGTACACTAAAGACACCAGTGTTGTTCTACACTTCCTAAAACTCCTATTATTCATTATTATGGGTGGACATGTAATATCACTGAACACAAACACTGGCTGTTCCCAGTTACCAGACCCATCCTTCACTGGCTCCAGAAAATGAGGACTATCCATGTAGCATATAGCCATTATTTCTCTCCTTCAGTTACCTGTCCAAAGTACAAATTGAATAAAGATTGGAATACAGCTGAGGTACATTTTAGCAGTTCGGGAACCGTATTTAGTGTTCTGGACATGCACTTTGACCATTACAATCCTAAATTAAGCACTAAATGTCATTTCCAGCTCTTGCCAATCTTTGTAATTCAAAAGTAACTGAAGAAATGGTCTTTAAGTCAAGAAGATAAATTCAACATCTTTTGTTTCCTTCAAATTAAACTCTAATAATTACTCCAAGTAATTCAGAGGAAGTCTGTCATATTGATCCCACAGCTTTGTAAAAGTTCTTTACACTGAGTGTAGTTTTTTACTTATGAATGACTTAGGGATTAAAACTAGTTATAAATAATAAAAAATATTA
Source organism: Parus major (assembly GCF_001522545.3). Lineage (NCBI taxonomy): Eukaryota > Metazoa > Chordata > Aves > Passeriformes > Paridae > Parus > Parus major. Next base: position 56,409,002 of record NC_031768.1, on the reverse strand, counting down.
CAACAACCAAAAAAATTCTGAATACTAACATCAAAGAAAGATTAAATATGCAAAATCAGCATATCTTACATTTAAATACTGTTCCTTAACTAAAGTAAGTATTATATTAGTGAAATATTGCAGCCCCCAAGGATTATCCTGGCAAATTCTTCCCAGAACAATCCTCAAAACTCAACAGCCTAGTTTAGTTTTAGGCAGCTAATTAAAGCAATTAATTTAGCAGGATACATTCCTTCCACACTTATTGGAGAAAGCAAGGAGATCACGGGGGGCTGAATAACCTCTGCAAGGGATATAGTTTCTGTCTCCTCTAACCATAGCATAGGAAAAGAATGTTCATTTCTTAAGCAATTATTTTCTTTAACAATTATTTATTATTGGCATTAGGCCAATTATTTGGCTTAATGTTATCCATGGTGTCTGTGCACAGAAAATAAACACAAGGAATAAAATGATGGGTGTGGTACAAAGAGCCTTTCTCATCAGAAAGTCCTTAGACCCTATTATGTCTTGGGGTTTTCAGAAATTTTTTAATAATTTTTATTAAAATTACATATTTTCCTATCTGTGGGAAGTCTTACTGATTACATATTTAAACTGAACAGACAGTTAAAACCTAAAGGAAAAAAAAAAATTAGATATATGTTACAGTTACTTTAGTGACATCAAGAAGAAAGGAATTACTAAAAACTTTACAGGTTCTAGTCAACACAGCTTAAATATTTTATTAACACTTCTAGAAATTTTTATAACTACAGAGCTTCCTATTGACTGAACAGAGTTGTTATGTAAATATTTTTTGTAAAAAAAGTACCTTTTTTTGACTTTGTTGCTGTATATAAAAATACTTCCCAACATTTCCCCAGAATTGCTTTTATTAATGATAAACCCACCACTTTCCCTTGCAAAAATAGAGAATTGAGCACTATTAGCTAAGACACAGTGTTCTATTAAACAATAAAAATTTGATATGGATTGAGTTACATGGAATATAATCTGTATTATATTTCTCAAACTCTGCTATTTAATTAGACACAGATATTTTGATCAGAAAAGTACAGAAAAATCTTCTCTAGATTTCATGGCTGAGATAGAAATTTCTTATCTCTTAGAGAATGGAGACATCAGAGTATTGGGGCTTTTTCACTGTGTAATATATTCTTAAGGTCCTTATTTAGGAGACCAAAACCCAATGCATTAAATTCAATGCTGACACAGCAGAGTTAAATTTAAGATTTTACAACCTGGCATTTGAATGACAGCTTAAAAATGCTCCTGAACAACAGATTTTTGAATACCTTTTTGAACACCTGGTTCCTTCCTGACACTGAAACTATTCTGTCAGGTAAACAGGATCATCCAATTCCAAGCAAAGCCAGCAAAATGGGCCCTGGTTCTGTAGCCCAATTTTTATACGTTTATTGGCAAGCAGGATCCTGAGGTTTCTCCTGTATTTGGCTCAGCCTATTTTCCTGAGCAGCATGGTCCAACAGAAGTGGGCCTTTAGAGCAAAACAGTCAAACAGTAAATATTTCATGTGGATTTTACATCAGGCAGGACATAGTTTAATGGCATAGACCATATATTAACAAGCTACTCTCCAGTAGCCCATTGTTCAGTCCAGTTTAAATCCAAAATTTATCTAATTCTTGAACTTTAAAACATTACACAATAAACCCCAATGTGTAGCAAGATGGAAAATTAAAAACTATTCCTGATCTGACTTGAAACAGCAACAGAGAAAATCATTTTATATTTTCATAACATTCAATAACAAAGAAACAATCCAAGGAAAAAAACACCTTGATCCTTTTCCAAGATTTAATACAGAAAACTTCTTCAGACTGTAAAAGTATTTCACAGAGATATTCATCTGCAGCCCTAAGAGAGATGCATGGATACGTGTGGACCTACTATGCCCTACTATTTAACAGGTTACTAAATTCAAAAGTACTGCACACACCATGTTGTACAGGTTTTGTGGGACTCAGGTGCCTAGCTAGCCTGAAATTTCAGGTCTTGAAGCAGATATCCAAATTTGGGGTTCTGAACAGCTGGACATCTTAACACCTTAGTTAAATGTCTGCTTTAACATGACAACATACGTGTATGAGTGACACATAAGGTCAGACCTCTGTGGACTATTCTCCCATTGAATTTCAGCCAGAGAGCTTTAGAGAAGCAGATTTCTGATGACTAATAGGCAAAATCAGTTAAAAATTATAGGCTTTTCTATGACTAGTGACTGGCAAAATTATACAGATGCCTTCTTGAAAAGCAGTATCCTACTATACATATTGCTGCAAAAGCTATACCGGATAAAAACATATTTTTGTAATATAGCCTACAGGTCACAGCAGTATTGAAAATGAACAGAGACTATTAGTTGAGGTTTCTGTTTTGTAAATTATTAATATTTTAATTTTAGGAGGTTTTTTTTTTTATGTTATTGAAATCTTCCTGCCCTGGAGCAAGTTTCATAATACCATAAGATAATATATTTGCCTACCACCTTCATAAGGGCTAGGCTTAAATCTGTCTCGGGTCACAAGTGAAATTATTTAAATGGCCTCAAATTAGCCCTCAGAAGTCATCTGTTCATTTCACAAAAGTAGCATTGTACATAATTTGGCAGCAGAGTGCAATTGTAGAGTACTCTTCTGTAAGGAACCAAAAAATGGAATACAGGGAATATTGGAGACCAGGTTTGTTTTTCGCGATGGCATTTGGATCAACCCCATATAAATTATATCTTAGCTTCATGAGAACCACTATTCAGCAAATTGGTTAACATGATGTAGCTGTCTAAACATTGTTTTACAGTTTCATGCTGTTTTGGACACTAACAGTCCAAGACATCCTTTGATTCATCTTATTTTCAATAGAGAAAAATTGCTATAAGTACTGATTGTATAGGAAAACAATGATTTTTTTGTTGTTGTTGTTGTTGTTTCTTTATTTGTTTTGAAGTATGATGATGATAATTAGAACATGGAACAATGAGGCAAGCTCTAATTAGAGGTTCAAATGAAAACAACATCATCAACATCATTCAACTATACACAGTTAAATTCAATTAAATAATTTGCTGACTTCTGTGTGACCAGTTTAATCTAGTATAATAAAGAAAATGGGAAAATAAAAAAAAAAAAGTAGGAGGAAAGTTGTCAAATACATTGGTTGGTGTAAATTATTCCATTAGTTGTGCTAATAAAGCAAAGAATGTGGTAAATGTCCAATGTTGCATTTCTTATATTTGAAAGGTTATGAGTCACTGAAATTCCACTAACTTAAATGTAATCAAGAGGGGGGTTAGGGGGAAAGTAGAATTTCGGCTTACATAAGCAAATGGACACTCTGAATTGAACCAAGCATTTTTAGGATAATAGTCTAGTTGTTCAGCAGTTGCACAAAAGATGCTTCAATAAAATTGGTCCATTAGTAGTGTAAGGAATACAAGATACCAAAAGAATATAAAGCCACACTTGGGCTGGAAACCTCTTTGAAAAGGGAATCCTATTTTCTTTAACACCTATCACTACTTATGCATGCTTCTCTGTAAAAAGTATTGATCAAGATGAGTCTTTTCAGATTCACACATTAGTGAAATTGTAAGGTTTGCCTGACAATTGCACACAGCGACAGGGAACATCATTGCCTCAGCACTATGTTTTCTGTGTTAGCCTGACTCTGCAGTCACCCTCAACTTCAAGATTTCCCTCCCTACACTTTGCTCCAGTACCCACAGTGCATTGACCTTGGCTGGACACTGGTTACCCATGAAGGCATTCTGTCACTCCCCTCCTCAGCAGGAGCAGAAAGTAACATGGGGAAAAAATCATGGGTCAAGATAAAAACATAAAGTTCCATAAAGCAAAAGAAAAACAAAGCAAAACATTTTATTCTCTATTTTTCATCTGCAAGTAATGCCCAGCCACTTCCCAAGAAGCAGGGTTCAGCACATATAGCTGTTACTCCAGAAACAAATGTCACAAGTAATGAAAGCCTCTTCCCCTCCCTTTATCTTAGCTTTTATATCTGAGCAGATGTTATATTGTATGGAATACCCCTTTGATCTGTTTGGGTCACTTGTACTGGCTGTGTCACCTCCCAAGATCTTGCCCACCCCCAGCCTGATGCGGAGGGTGGAATGTTGAAGAGACAGCAATAATGCTGTCCCAGCTCTGCTCATCAGGGGCCAAAATACTGGTGTGCTATAAACACCTTTCCAAATACCAAAGCAAAGAACAGCACTGTGAGACCCATAGAGAAGAAAGAGTCCTGGTACATATGCATGCATATATATATATATATATGTGTGTGTGTGTGCACGCACATTATATAAATAAGTAAAATTAAAGCTAGTCACTTGAATAAGGAAATATGCCTTCAAAGAGAATTTAACAGATTTAATATTTGAATAGCAATGTTTTAAAAGCACAGTCTTGACCTTTCTGTTACTAAAGACTGTTTTGTTCTGTTTTTAATATTTTAGTTTGTTAAACTTTCAAGTGAAAAAAAAACAAAACAACCACAACATAGAGGAATATGAAGAAGTAACCATAAGCATTGAATAATTAAGAAATCAATAAACAATTTCACATTTCTTTGGTGTTCAAATGACCTTCCTGAATTAGAAGCTAAGACAGCGTATGAAATGTGAAATCATTAGGTAGGTAATGTACCAAGTAAATTTGAGTAGGCTGGTAAATTTTGATTTAACTATCTTAACTGCTTTGATAGGTTAACTCTAAAGATCATTGAATCAGTCAGACAGTAGTTCAGCAAAAGCCAAATAAAAGGCAGCACTTAGTAAGGAATACACATGCAGAGAAAATATCAGTGAGTTGTGGGAGGTAGGTGGTAAGAGGATGCCCTGTAATGATTATTCTTTCCAAAATCTGTGATATAACCTCCTACTGCTGAAGACTGAGGTCAGACAAAGCCTAAGGAAAGGCAACAACACTTTTTTTTTAGATTAATAGAAATATCATCTAGTTCAGAGTTCATGTGAACAGCCAGGAAAATCTTATGTGTCTGGGTCTGAGAAAGGCAGGATGGAATACACCTTTGTCCTGCAGCAAGAACAGAACAGCCTCACTGGGGTCTGAGAAAGGGTCGAACACAGAGTTATCACTAGGGAGGATTGAAGGGGAGGTTACAGGTTCTTTTTTTGTGGGAAACCACCAGTCCTTTTATCAGAGGTGTTTTATATGCATCAGTATGCTGCAGATGGATAACTGCACAACAATTGGAAGCTGACTTTAGTGACTGAGGTCAAAAATGTCTGCTTCTACTGAAAGAATCTTCTCCTCTCACACCATCTACCTGAAGTAGTCTTGTTAGGGTCATTCTGCAGAGCATCTTTCCTGACTTCTGACTTAAATATTCCAGCCCAAATCCAGCTTGCCTGTTCTTCTGTAGCTGAGCATAAAAATATTAAAGATTCAGTTCAAGGACTATGAGGCTCCATAAATTGCTGAGTACCCTTGGATTGTGGGCACTCTTGGTTCCTCACAGAACAAATACTCTCCCCCAGGAATATAAATGAAATCACCCCAAATGTCTCACAACATATGCAAATCTGTCATTCATTTCATGTATCAGCTCTGCAGATAACTCAGTGCTCCTCATACACAAAAATAATCTTTCTGAGGTGGTGGCAATAGATTTTTTCTGAGATAAAGGGTAGCACTGAGAACTTGTGTTCACCTTTTATCTGCCCTCTTTGTGATAGTTGTGTTGATGAAGTCTACAAAGCAGCCTGAATTGAAAGTCAGCTTGATAATTTGTATCTTGCTCTCTTACCTATCATTATTGTTCATCATTATCTTCTAAAAGATTTTCCATTGCTCCTGAAACAAGTTAAGTCAGCATTCTCTCTCCCTCTCTCTCTCTCCCCCCCTCTCCTTGAGAAGCAGTACAGCTGTCAGTATGACAATCTAACCACAATATGTTACACCCACTTAGGTGTTTGGAGGAAGGACTAAATGAATTTAGCTATAGTTGACCAAATTAAAGTTTGTCATTATGTTAGAGCAAGCCATTAAGAGCCAGAGCAATAAATGAGTAAAATAGAAAATATCACCTGAAAAACAATGTTATATAAAATTATTCATGAAGATTATAAGGATTTCTAAGGACATTACCTTCATTATCAGCTCTAGAAGTACTGAATATTAATATTTTATGTATTTTTATATTTTTTACTTTCTTAAGTCAATAAAACACTTTTAGCACATAGAATGTTACAGAAAGCAGAGTAAACAGAGGCAAAATGGATTACCTACAATGTGACTGTTTGGCCTAGGAAGTCCGAGTACAAACCATGTCTGCAAGCTACTCATTACTGAGAACTCCTTCACTGACTATGTAATCAATTTCAATAGAGATTGATTTTATAAGTAATATACCCTCCAACCAACTTGCCATTTACACCTTCTATTTAGCATGTCTTAAAATTAAAACAAATATTAATATAAGTCATAAATCAAGAACTAAGAGTGTTCTCTGCTCATTGCAGAGAAGTAGCTAGAAGCCCTAAAAACCTAACAAATTTACTGGAGCTTCAAAGCTTGAAGTTTGCTTAAAAGGTATTGTGAACTTATTTAAACTTAAGTACAATTCTGGGTTTGTCAATCTTTTGTGGAAAGGGATCCTTTTATTTTTATATTTTTCCTTCAAAAGATGAGAAGTTCAGGAATGTATAAAAATAAACTTGTATGTAAATGACAAAGCCTGAGTCATGCATCAGATGCAATAACTGGAGAGACATGCTTGTGAAAATCAGCCAGCAGTTTTTTCCAGATATGCACAGGATGGAAGTTGTAACAGTAGTGCAAGTGAATGAGCTGTGTACTCAGGCAGTAAGTTCATAAACAATCTGCTTTGTTGGCAGTATAAGAACATAAAAATTAAAAAAAAAAAAAGATAAAAAAAAATATAGCAAAGCTAGACTGCAGTGGAAGACAAGTTTCTAACTTGCTAGTATTTGGACAGAACAGTGTAAACATTAACACTCCATCCTCTGCTCACTGTCAGAAGTTTTCCTACATGTCTCTGCCTTATATTTCCACCTTTTGACCACATAATGAGGTTGACTGGAACAAATTACATTTGACAGAGATTTTTCTCTGACTTTGGAAAATACAGAAGAGGTTACATTATCCACTGTGACCCTAGAAATCTTTGATTCTGGCTTTTGACCTAGACTTTTTGATCACACAGAGTGTTCTATTAGGAACACTGATGAATAAGAAAGTAATGGTAGAGGTTAGTACTGCTACCAAGCAGGATATTGGGTGGTGTTAATTAAATGTGATGACATTTTCTACACTAGAAGCTTCAGCTCCTATGAGGAAAATGCCTATGGGTTTTGTTAGAGCATTCACAGTTGTTGTCCAGCTCTCTCCTCTTGCTTTCTGAGACATTCAACACATCTTCTGCCATAGCTTAGCTGTATTCATGTGAACAAATCACTCTGTATCACTTTCCCAACAAGAACCTGCAATCTCCAAATCAAGAATATCTGGATTTTCAGCATCAAACTCAACCAACCTGCATCTTATTCACATATCTTAACTCACCTCTATTCTAATTTCTTAGAGTCAATCTGGATAGGCAGACAGCTGACATAGAGGATTTTATAACCCTCTGAAGAAAGAAAGTGTTTATGGAAGAAATCCTAATGGCTATGAAAAGGGTTGTGACTTTTTCAGACATGCCTACCTAGAGCACAGAGTATTTTTGTTATCAGATCTTTGGACTAGCACTTCCATCATACACTTGTATTTGAATAACCTGATTGTCATAACAATATTGAGGACAGTGTTTTCCAGTCTTCTGGTGTTTTTCACTGATATTACATGTGACTTAAGAATTTGGTATTCTTAAGCTGAACTCCAATGTAGCAAGATGATGGACATCTCTTCTTAAGTGACTTAAATTTTCTGAGCCAATATTTTACTTTCAGTGAAATCACTGTTTAAGTTAGGAATTTTGGCATGATTCACATTGTCTTCTAAAAAGTCAGGATTTAAATAAGTCAAATAAAAACATGATGTTAATAGCAATTAAATGAATTTGTCATCTCTTTTCATGAATATGAAGAAAAACTGTAAATTACTTTCTGGTCTTTTCAACAAATTCATAATTAACCATACTACTCACTTCTAGAAGGCAGGAAGAAAGTCTAACAAAATATTATGGTTCTCACAGACAGCAGCTTCATAGAAACCCAGTGGAGAGAAGGGAGAGTTGAAGGACGTTATTGATAGTTGCCAGGACTACTAATTCTTCCATAAGACTGGAGAACAAAGAAGAGGTGAGAAGTATTTTCTCTATCAGATACTTATTTAACAATTCTAGCAAAGAGCAATTCTCATTCCCGTCATCTGCTTCTGCTGTGAGAGTGGCTCTGAGAATGCAGCCATGGGGAGGCCTGTTTTGATCAAGTCTGCTGCTTTTCCTTTCAAAGCAAATGAGATAATGCGGCTGTGGAACAGCACCTTTTAATCAGAGCAGTGGGATTCCATTGAAATGTAGTACAATGCAGCTGCAAGTTGGTATTTCCCTAAAGCAGGTGTACACTTCTCCCTTTGAAACTGTGAACACAGTCTACATCCCTGTATCCCAAGCTAGGCCTCAGTAGAAACATTCTCAGCATTACCTTTTACTATTTGTCCTTTTATCTCATTTTCCTTCTGTGTAAAAGACATTTAGATATGTGCCAAAAATACCTTTCACTAATATGAGTAAAACATATTTTGGTATGTTGTTTTTTGTGGGTATTTTGCTTGTTTGTTTGTTTGTTCTTATAAAAGAGGAAGGCAGGTTCAAAGTTAATTTAATTCCTTGCCTCATTTGCCCTTATAGTTGGTTTCACCTTTATAACTTAGAATAATATGTGGTAGAAGATTGTGTTATCAAGTAGGAGTGGATGTTTTGGGAAAAAATAAACCAATAATAATAATTATAAATTATAATAAATTATTATAATATTTTATTATTATAATACATTATTATAAACTATAATAAACAGAAAATAAAACAATTGACTGCTGTTAACCCCTACATAAGCCTGTGTTCTCTGTTGCTTGTTAATACATGCTGTAGTGTTAGCTATGTTTTTGTGTACACAGCATAACATTAATTAGCTGTAACTGATGCAGTTATGGACAGTTTAATGATGCACAGCGATTCACAGCTTCTGGAAGTTTGCCTAGGAATGAGAAAGTAGTAGTTACTGAGAGAAAATAGAAAAATCCAGAAAAGTCTTCCAGCTTGAATTCAACCTTCAGTGCAAAAAGGAGTGATAGTCATACTATTCTTCTTAGTTCCTTTTGGAGCTGAGTTTTAATATTCCCTTTAAGGGAACTGAAACAAGATGGACCCTTCAGATGTTATGGGCTTAAACTCAGGTGGTCTGACTGCCTCTTCTGCTGATCTGTCTTGCGTAAGGAAGTTTCACGTGAGGCACCTTTCTCTGTGTGAAGAGGGTGACTTCCTGCACAGCTGGTGATTTCTGCAGTCCCCCAGGTATGAAGAACAGGACTAGAACCAGTGACACACGCTGCAGCTTGGGACTGCAGAATCAAAGGAATAGAAACTAGAGTACACCATTTCCATTGTTGTATGAAGGGCAGATCAATAATTTCTCATCTCTGTAGAATGACAAACATCTTGCAGCAGCCTTGTCTGAGCTTCACACCCCCAGCAGCAGAAAATGGTTCTTTACCTAAGAAATTTAACAGCATAAGATTTTTATCTCAAGAGCTATAAACTCCAGTTGTGCTTTCACTTAAATTTATGGCTGAAAGTTTAGAGACTAATAGAATGGAAAACATGAGTGTCTCAAACTTAAATTAGGGAGCTGGCCTTCACAGCTGGGAGTTCAGGAAAAGATTTCTATTGAAACAAGTAGAGCAATGACATATAACATATTCTTGTAGTAGGTACAATCTCATTAAACAGAAACTATAAATGAGCAATCTATTGCAAAAAAAAATGAAGGAATAAGACAGGGATGTGCAATCAATGCAATATATTTTTTCAATCCCTCACTGAGATTATTGAAAAATAGGAAAGTGGAACACAATCACAGAAAGTATAGCATAGTTGAATAGTTGTTCACTTCTTTCTTTATATCTCCCAGATGAAGTGAACCAGAGGAGGACATTGTTAAGATCTTCTTAAGAAATTGGTGGAGTATAAAATCTTTGAAGTCAAGAAATCTGATACATTCACTACAGTATATAAAACCGGATTTTCAGTTAAATGGAAGGATTTGTTGAACATATTTTATTAAAAAACATGTGGAGTGATGGGAATGGGAAGGTATTGAAAATTAAACAAAAGGTCTGTGAAAATTTCATTGTGAAAATGCAGAGTTTTGAACTTTCATCTGGGAGTGTAAGAGCTTAGAAACTTATATGAGACAGTGGACATTCCAGCTCACACATGGGAGCCTAGCCTCATCCAGATATTCCATAAAGGAGGACACTTAACTTGAGAAGCTCAATATATCCACAAGAGACCCACAGGTAATAGCTCTCAGTTTTTAAGATCTGTTTGCTGTGAAGCAGGGTTTAGAAAAGAATACTTCTTTCTTACGAAGCTTCTATTGGAATTTTGAACGTTAAATTAACATTATTCCTTGGGGATTTTTAAGATCCTACAGACTCTGTATTATATAATTTTTATTAGACTCACAGTTTTCTTTGACTTCACTACACCTCTGAGGCTCAAATGCTGTGATTGTTACTTGAAGCTTCTCTCACGGTGAAAGTGATTTTATGGCACAAGTGTAGGAAATAAGAAGAAACACAAAATGAAAAACACTTAGCAGAAAACATCTAAACAGTAACAGATGGGAATAGGTAAAATTAAATGTGAAAAATATGAGCTCTAAAACAGCCTTATTCCTGGAAACTATACTTATGTTTGATTAAAGAAAGGAACTGCTTATAATGAAACAAAAAGGCAAAGATATTTCTGATTGAACTCCGTACCAAAGTTTAAACTAGTGATTTTAATCTTGTAAATGGGCAAAACTGGAGGGCAATAGATCTAGCATATTTAAGATGTATATTTCAAGATTAAATGAATTGTCATCTTTGTGTGAAGATTTTTTTAAATTAATTAAAAAGAAAATCTAGGAGACTAGTTCAGATTTGGATGAAAAATTTTCAAGTGACAACATTAGGACAGATGAATTGTGCCCAAGCCATTCAAATATATGTTAATGATAACATGAAGTGGAATATTTAGTAAAGACATTTTCAGAATATGCTTCAGAGTATCCTGGGCAGATATCTAGACTAAAACACACCAAGTCTCAAAATCTGATTCAAAATCAAGTGCAATTAGTGAAAAGATCTGAAATAGTACCAGCTTCAGATAAATGACAAGTAAAACTCTTATCTATTTCAAGAGACATTTAAAAACATCCTTTCAACTCCCAGTAGAAATTAGTGCTGAGTCCTACAGACTTGATCTTTTTCTAAGGACTTGCATTTCTATGTTTTTCTTCCCTTCTCCTCTCCATTCACAGATGGAGTATCCTATATTCACTCTCATTGCTCAGAATGTACCATTTCATTGGTTCCCACTCGACCACATCATATCCTTTTATCTTGCCTTTTCCTCTCTTTTTTAATTAAATTTAAAAATACTAATTTGCTTCTGTTCCTAAATTATTGATTTTGTTTGTTTGTTTGTTTGTTTTTTTACTAATTTCCAAATCAATTTATGGAAAGTCAAATTATTCTGTTTGGATTTACTCCAACAGTTCCATCATCTCTTAATCACATCACTTCACTAAGGCCTTTATCTCACTCATTTATCTATGCAGTAAAGAGCCTTCCTATAGACGCACACACCATGCAGGTACAGAGAGTTTTTAAATTCTGTCACTTACGCAATCAGTAGGTTTTCCACTTTAGATATGAAAACAACAGAAATTTCAAACACATATTTAAAAGCAAGCTAATTTCAGGACTTACTTTAGTACTCCAAAGCTAAGTCCATTGCATCCAAAGAATATTTCTGGTTAAAGTTGAGGACAGACTAACCCCATACACAAACACAGACATCCGCATTTTTTGTCCTTCCAGAAAACAAACCCACAGTGTAATGGGACCAAGAGGGTAAAGCAATCATGGAATGTAATTTATTTCTAGAAGAGAGTCCAAAAGATAGGCAAATAGAAGCCTATTAGTTGCGCTGAAACAAATAATCTACTTACTGCAGTACAGAAGGGGAGCTTTTCAAACAGCTGCTATTGGTCTATATATAGGGAATAGAAATAATATAAATATAAGAACTCCAGGATATACAAAGATGTCTACTTCCAATAAAATTCTACTTTCCATTTTGTCCCCCCTTTATCTACCCGTCTCCCACCACTGTTTCTGCACATTTCTTAAAACCAAATGGTGCTAACAGCTAACAAACTGGCATTTCTTCTTATTTTTTAAAAAAGACTGAATTATTTTAATATAAAAGTGTAAAACAATTAAAAATGCGTCCTACCCACATGCTTTAGCATATATGGTCTTTTTTTTTCCTGTTGGATTGATCCCAGAATTCTAATACGTGGAGACAGATTCCACAGTATGCCACCGTTCACATAGTGATGATGTAAGAGGCAGAAGATAAACACACAGAAGTGTATTTTCAATTATCAGTTAATAAATTGAGTTTTAAAATGTGTATAAGAAATGTAGGTTTTGAAAAGCAAATGTAGTACTTAATAAAGTGACAATTTACTGCCCTGTGATGTCCTCTCTTAATTCGCATAAAACCACAGCACTTAAAAATCAGACAAAATTAAGCTTACCATAAAGATAATAGTTTAACACTTGAGTGTAGCTGTACTAGATTACTTGGCTACGATTTCCAGAAGATATGGCAAACACAAGTAGTTCTAATGTTTCTTTTCAAGAGTCAACAGCCATATATCACAAGGCTTGTTTCGCACAGACCAAAGCAATTCAGTTCTCTCTGAGGTCTGGTTTAAACCAGTCGTCTAGAAAAGAAGGATCCTATAGTCCACCCTGATACTGCTGAAGGCACAGAAGAAATTTTTCATGGAATTGTTAGATCTAGCCAAGAACAGCCGTTCATAGAGGTAGAACAAAATAGTCATCCAGCCTGGGGATTAAACCTCAAAACTGACAGCAGGTTTTAATTAATTAGTCATACTCTGTTTTGAAGATCTTGAGAGCATGTCATCTTTTCTGGCTTGACTGAGTAGTGATTACAAAGTCCTTATGTAGTAACTAAATGTCATATTTACAATGGGTTTTGTGCAACCAAAAAAATGCCGCTATTATTCAGATAAAGAACTTTAACTAATCTACTGATATTGACTCTGCAATTACTTTAATATCTCATACCTATCAAGACGGAGAAACATATAGAAGCCTTCCTCTTAAAGGGTGAACAGGTGAGCATAAATAATTTTCATTTAACTTTGTGTGAATCTCCCAAGAGATCAGACTTCCCAGTGCTGCAGTTTTCAGCTCCAAACTCAGCACTGATATCTTAAACATGGACATATTTGTATAAAATGGTTCGCAGTGGGTTGCATGTTTTATCTTAGACATAGAATTAATAGATGTTTGGATCTTGAGTTCCAGAGCAAGATGATTTATTAATTTATTTATTTAGTAGCTCAATAAAACATTCAAAGGGCAAGTCTATGCTTATCACAAGTGGGCAGCTTGTAGAGATTGACATGATCCTAAAGCTTTCAATACTCAAATTTACTTTGTGCTAGCCACAGGTGTATAAGAACTGCAATTTGTGTAAGCCCCAAGAGAACTAATTATGTGTTAAGAAGAATGCACATTTTACTATGGAGCATACAATACAAGAAAATTACCATGCATCAGGTTTTTGAGAGACAGAACTTTAGGCAGGTAACAGGTATAGTTCTGCACAGATTTATTCTGAAATGAACTCCCTTGAATGCTCATCAAAAGTAATACTTTTTTTTTTTCATTTGAATATATCTTTTTTACAGTATAGAGTTTTGCCTCTGAAAAGGCTCTGAATTCTAATACTATATGAAGGTCTTCTACAATGTCTCAAGCTTCAAAAGACAAATTAAATTTGTTTATTTTACTGGCAATATTAGGCAAATATTAATTTTACAAGAAATCAACAGCTCTTTATTTCAGAGCCAGTGTTCAATGACATAAAGAGAAACTGACTATTTGAAATATCTTCATGTACTCTTCATGTACAGAATTACTACATAATGTCATATTACAGTAACAAATGAGATGAAAATTTGTCCATACTTGTGGTGGGTTGACCTTGGCTGGATGCCAGGTGCTCTTCAAGCTGCTCTATCACTCCACTCCTCAGCAGGACAGGCGAAGGAGAGAATAAGATAGAAAAATAGCCTTATGGATCAAGATAAAGGCAGTTTAATAAAGAAAAGGCCGACAAAAATAAAATATTTATTTTTTACTCCCCAGAAGGCGATATACAGTCATTTCCCAGGAAAAAGGGTTTCAGTAGACGTGGAAGTTGCTCTGGAAGACAGACATAAAATATCAAAAGCCTCCTACCCTTTTCCCTTAGATTTAGTTGCTGAATAGACATCATATGGTATGGAATATCCCTTCAGTCAATTTGGATCAGCTGTCGTGGCCATTTCCCCTCCCAAGATCTTGCCCACCAACAGCCTACTGGTGGGAAGGTGAAATGTTGGAGAGGCAGCGCTGATGCTGTGCTAGCATGGGACAGCACTAGTCACAACACTGGTATGTTACCAACACCTTTCTGGCTACTGCTACAAAGCACAGCACTGTGAGAGCTTCCTGTGAGGAACATAAACTCCATCCCAGACAGACCCAATACAAAATTCATGTGGTCATCACTGCTATAAATAAGTGTAATTTAAATGTATTATAATTGTGGCCTTAGGAACCAGTATTGTGCAACACTGCATTTGTTAGCAGTCTTTTTTCTTTTGCTTGAACTTTGTATTGATGTGTGTGTAAAGGTGTATTTGTTATTCCATGGAATATCTGAATAACATATTAAAAGACTTGGCTATTTTCACAGAAAGTCTGAGAATGATGTGGAAATGTGGAATGGCATGTAGAAGCACAAGCTGGAAGCAAAAAGGTATAACACGGTCTATTGTAGTCGAGATAAATGAAAGGAAAAACACACCAGTTTAAAAATAGCCTGCTTGTCAGAAAATTTTTTCGTGGAAACTGTGTCAGAACAAGAGTGTTAATATGTTCTGAGAGCAGACACCAACCTGGAAATGTTATACAATAGTAAAATGATCTATGATTTTAGAAATGCACATTATGGAGAAGTAAGGAGAGAGAAATCTGAATCTGGCTCTTAGGCTTGCAAAAACAGCAAAAAGATTTGATGTCATTCAAATGTGTTCAGGGAGTTCAGTGTATTCTTGTGTCCTGTCTGAAATGCTACAGTGGCTATAAAAATCCATGACAATCACAAGGCCTAGGGCTTTCTACAGAACACCATCATCAGTGGACCTAGATAGATAATCTCTTTCTATTCCATAAAATCAAGATTTAGCTGACAGCATGTTTTATTTGTCACTATATTTTTACTGAAGATGTCCTCTATGTTCATTTAGTAACAAATCTAGCTCAGATTTTCTTACTAGGAAGTTGTCTGTTTTCTAAGAAACACAGAATACTAAAATGCAGCCTTTAAATATAGGCTTACTTGTTCCTGCTGTTGAATAAAACTTGTTCATTCCGATGCCTGTCCTAAAATCAGGAGCTAAAGCCATGAAAGTTCATTTTGGAAGGTATTCTGATTAAGAGACTGACATTAAGACCAGCAGTATCTGGCTATCCATAAATCTGCTGGCATTGTAGCTGCTGCTGTCTGGAACTGACTTCAGACACAAGGCACAAGGTGTATAATCAGAGGTAAGTACAGCAACTAAAAATATCCATCCAGAAATCTGGGGAAATTAAGTACTAACTTTCATGTATATGCCTTTTCCAGTCTATCCTTATCTTGAACACATGGAGTTCATGTGAAAGCCAGAAATTTTTTCCAGGCTTAAAAGAGACCAGATCATGCATTCAAGTAATATAACAATAATCTCCCTGACCGTTTTTTGTGGCTGCAGTTTTTATTCTCATTTTCTATCTGTCTCATCTGTCAGAATGGGTGTATAAAGAAAAAATGTACCTGTGTCCCACCACAGTTCTGTGCTTTCTTCTGGAACACAATTTGTCACAATTCTATGGCTCTGTAAAGTCTTAGTGCTTAGAAATGGTGTAAATGAAGAGGTCCCATCTGCATCTTATGAGGAGCTGTGCCTGTTCAGTCTCAAGAAGAGATGACTGATAGGGGACCTCATCAATGTCTGTAAGTAACTGAAGGAACTGTGTCAAGAGGATGAGGCCAGGATCTTCTCCATGGTGTCAAGCAATAGGACAAGAGGCAATGGGAAGAAACTGAAGCACAGGACGTTCCACCTGCATATGAGGAAGAGCTTCCTTACTGTGCAGTGAGTGAGCACTGGAAGAGAATTCCCAGAGAGGTTGTGGAGTCTCCCTCACTGGACATATTCAAAAACTGTCTGAATGCAATCCTGTGCCATGTGCTCTAGCATTACCCTGCTTGAGCAGGTAGATGACCCACTGTGGTCCAACCTTACCCATTCTGTAATTATTTTTCCTCACTTTCATTTATAAATATGTTTAATAAGGCTGATCTTTGACATACCTAGTCCCTAGTTCATCAGAAGATACAGGGAACACCCTCCCTCTGATTCTGCAGTTTCTACCCTTATATATTGAAAGCAGATACTTGCTGTGGTAGAACAATATGCAAATGTCTTGAGAGAAAATTGAAAACATCCTAGGAATCTTTCAAAGATTAGAAAGACTAGTAAACTGACATGTCATTTGTGTTTAACTCCCCTAAGTGATTTTGAGCTTTTGTGGTGGATTCATCTAAGTGAACCTAAATCACATCATCTTGAGCCGTACATCATTCTGCAGTTTCACAGTGTGAGGGTTGATGGAAAATTTTTCTTTAGTACGCAGAAATATTTACCTACAACATTTTATTTATTAGCCCCAGGTTAAAACCAAAACAAAGGTTTGAAACAAAAACTTACAGATCTAATTTTTCCCAGGATTTCTGATATCAAGATTCCTACTTTGATGCAAGCAGCTAAAAAGCACCTATGGCTGAGTTGCTGAATATATGGGCTAAACTCATGGTGTGGTCAGCTTGGTATCATTCAGAACACAGAAACTGAAATTTTATAGGTATCACAGCAAAACAAAAAAAGGCAATTTTCTGAAAATTAAAGATGAAGTCACAGTTCCTATCAATCCCATTAAAAGGGTTTTGCTTCAGTTTTCTGTTTATGAGTTAATTAAGAGCTGTAACTGTTTTCGCCTACATATCTTTATTTAGTGATGTGACATACAGTTTCTAAGAATAGTTACTTGTGAGCCATTTGTTGAGTACTTGACATTCAAAACAGGAATCATACTGAATTGAAATTATGTTGACACTGCTGTTTTTGCCTGATTGAAAATGTGAATTATGTTAGTGAACTCACTTTACATGACTATCCTCTCCTATTAGCTTAGTATTATCTATTTCCACAAAAACTCCTGCCAGAAAATGTCATACTTATAGATGGAGCAGACATATTACAAAGGAAAGACATTGGCACTACTGAGGCCACTCTGCTTCTTAAAACTGGTGTCTGTTACCGTCTCGAAGTTTTAATTTTTTAGCTGCAGTATCACCCATACTTCACACAGTTCCAGTTACAGAGAGGAAATTCTAAAAGCATCAGAACACAAAAGGAGAAAAGGGACAAGCAATATCAGAAACATTTTTTCTAACATCTTACTTATCAACATTTCATTTCAGCATTGTAAAATTATGATTTGCATCTTGTGAAATTGATATTTGTAAATGTTTCTTCAGTGGGTGCTCAAAAAACAGACTCTACTGAATGAAGATTGATATTAATTCCTTTTTTGCATTCTTTCTGGGATCAAAAGATGGACTTCAGCTTCTTCTAAATATGGAAGGAGATCACAGCTTTTTCTGTAATATAAAGTTGATGACTTTCTTACTGTAATCCATTAGAGGCTGAGCTGAACCATCAAATTCATTTCGATTGTAATCCCAAGCTCCTCAAATCCAGTTCTCTATCAGGGAAATCTAGACACATTAAGTCAGCCAAGATTCCAGCTCTTCATTGTGTTTTTAGATCTTTAAAAAAAATAATTGTATATCTATATCTATATCATCTATATCTCTACATACATATACACAGAAACATATATATACACATATATATACATATATACACATATACATACATACATATACATATACATACATACATATACATATACATATATCTATATATATATATTCTTTTTACCAGATAAGGATGAATTTGGATACCTGGTTGAAAAGCATTACAGATATTCAGCATATATTGTTTGCTCTTATTGATTTCTTTTTTATTTCTTCAAAGACATGAGCTCTTGGTTAACATTTTACATTAGTATCCCTAATTACACTGTTCTAATCAGCATGTAATTACTCTGTGTATAAATGCAAATATGGTTTTCTGACATTCAACTTTGTGCACTAGTGAAGTTAAAGCAGCTATTTATTTACAGTAGCATGACACAGATAATGCCAGGAAATCTAAATCACACTCAAGTTCAATATTCACTAAATGTTCAGGAGTAGAGGGTAATCCAAGATGTTGCTGTATACTCCTTCAACAGGAAATACAGGATATATTGCTTAATGATCATGAGAAAATCAGCTAGACATAATATAAATTGCCAAACTTAAAGATCTCCTAAGGCATAAGAACCTAAATTTTTAATAGGGCAATTGAGAGTTTGTTATTAGGAATGCTGAAAGTTCACTTAAACATGTGAAGGTTACTGAAATTCAGAACTACATATACTTGTCAAAATAGGTGTTTTGGTCATTATATAGTTAATGATTTATTATTTAAGATTTAAGAATATTTTTTTCTACTCCCAAACTATCTAGAATATAATAGAACTCCCAAAATATCAGAATTAGATTTATGGTCTGTAAATTCAAGGATTCTCAACGCTATCTACAGAAAAAAAGAATAAATCACCTGTAAGTCAACAGCGTATTTGTGTTCATGTTTCCCTGTTTCTTTGGATTTCAATTGCACTGAGTTTTAAAGTATATTTTAGGTGTTTTAAGATTAAGTAGTTTTTATTCTTCTGTGCCTTTTGTGTCAGTCTAATTTATTTAAATCCAGCTGCCCTTTTTCCATTTCCCAGCTCATAATGATGCTGAAATTGAGGATCATAATCCTTAAAGACTGTTTTCTCTACTCCGTTCTTACTGGATAAAGAAGCAAACAAACAAAAATATGAAAAAACAGTACAAACAAAACCATTCAGATTTCAAATGTATGAAAACAGAGAACCTTCCTAGCTTGTCTGAAGGGGATGTTCAAGATTAAGTAAAGCAGTGCAAAGGAGGTGAGTCACTGCATTGTGTGACATATTAATTTTTTGCCTTCATATACCAGGAATTTGACTGAGAAGTTAACTTCAGTGACACCAGTTACTCCAAAAAGAAGAAAAGTATATATAATTCCTCCTCTCTGCTCTCATCTTTACAATGAGAAGAGGAAGAGAGCATATATTAGAATTTAGTTCAAAAGTAGTAGCTCATGTCCCTGAGTTCAACAGTCTCCCAGAACTGCTAGTTTAAAAGAAATTTGCACAAATAACGTAGTTCACTCACATTTCAAACTGGACAACAGTCTTTAATGTATAACTCTCTGAGGAGGTTCCCCTTTTGCAACCTCCCAGCCTCCATGGCACCATGAAAAATTTTGGTGCCTTGAAAAAGATCATTATTTCTTTTATATGGTTTTTTAGAACTAACTGTGTCTGTTGGTTTTTCACAAAGTATTGAGCTGAACAGCAGGGAGAATCAGCAGCAATTCTGTCTATCCTAATGAATTAAAAGAATCCACAGAACTCATCCCTGTTCTGGAATTCAATCATCTCTTATATTGCAAGTGAGAACATTGTCCCTTGAACGGTGTAGTCTGGGACATTTATGTCAGGACCATATTTGGAAGTCAGAAGAGACCCAGGGTCATTCCTAAAAAGCAGTCACCATTTTCCCTCTGTTTAGAAAGCAAGAGCTTACCAGTTCAGACTTGAGCATTTCTGAGGTACTTACCCCCTTTTTTCCAGAGAACATTCATGTTGCTCTTTAATTCACTAGTGCGCTGTGGCACTCTGGGTCAGATGAAATTATCTGAAAAGAGAGTGTGAGTCTTCCCAATGAGCAATGTGGCACAATTAGTTTGGAAAATATTCTGGAGTAATATAGAGTACCTAAAATAAACTGTGATAGACAAACTGTGGTAGCCAAACTCTTTCAAAGAAGAGTAGAGAAAAAGTATTTGGCAGCCTTAGAAATGGTAGAAAGGGATTTCTTGGTATATTGTCTGCAAGAAAAATGTAAAAGATCAGCCTTATAACTGTCTTCAGCTTGTGAGTTCCTCCTCTTATGAATTAGTTATAATTATTTCTATAGACATAATTTATTTCTTTGTTTCTTTATAATCTCTCGGAATGTAAGGCAGTCTAACTAGTAATAATAATTACAGCATTAGGTATTCATTCTCTCCCTCTCTCCCTCTCTTTCTCTCTCTCTCTCTCTCTCTCTCTCTCTCTCTCTCTTATTCTTACGACTGTCATTTCAGTGATACAACTTCAATGATGAACTTTATTACCTTAATATTTCTTATTTTGCCTAGACTGCTGTACAAACATACAAGCTAGGGAAGACAGAATTAAATCACCTCAAAGAAATTTTTCATTCTTTTCACATAACTGATACTTTTTCTTTTCTTTTTCTTTTTTTTTTTTTAAAACAATCTAAGCAAATTAGTTGAAATTGCTGAATATCTATGTGAGACCTTTTCAGCTTCAATACTGAACAAGAAAATAAACCTATTCCTTTTATAATCCTGTACAGAAAAGTATTAAGACATACCAATTATGCAACTATTCTTGGAAGGCAAGAATATAATTTTTGTCATGCTGAGGTGTCATTTTATGACCAGATTTTGGAATTGCAATATTTCTTTCCAAGGTACTTGGAATTAATCTGCTCTGCCTGTACGGTTGAACATCAGCATCAGGAACATTAGAGAGGCAATCCAAAAGTCAACCTTGTGAGCTACCTACTGACCAAAAGAAAATAATGAAGGCCAGGACAAGAGTTGGATCTACTTCTTTCTGGAAATTACTTTCATGCTAAGGCCTAGAAGCCCATTCAGAAATTGCCACACCATGACCAGAGCAAAAGAATAACCTAGAGGCCTATTAAAAATGCCTGTTTAGGAAGTGATACTCTCTTTAATTTCTACAGCCTGCCTCAGGACTTTTTTATTTCTTTAATATTCAAAAGTAAACCCAGTATTATAAGGATAGGTTTTAAAGCTTTAATGCTGTGTTTGCTCATGATTGTTGTCATTCTATTACTTTTCGTATCTAGTGCAATGAATCTTTTAAAATGGTTCTGCATTTTTCAGAGTGGCATTATTTTATCACTATTACATCTTCTTTTCTCTAGCACTTTCTGGTACATACTGTCCTATGTTTGATACTGAGGAGACTTTCCATATGGCTAGAGAATACATTTTTATAAGTATTTCGGCTGAAGAAAATATTAATCCATTACATGAGAGATGGGAGCAGCCAGCACAGTTATGTTTTCTTCGCTTTTTAAAAAATGGCTTCTGACAAATTTACTTGATATGCTCATATCTGTAATTTGGCTAAATACAGTTAATATATTTACTTATACTAGCTGAGACACACAGTGCCAGAATCTATGCCAAAATTCTAGTGAGCCACGTGTCTCTAGCACATAGGCATGATTAAGGAAGATGTCTATACCTTAATTGACCTTCAAAAGCTCCCTTATTTAGCCTCGTGGAAGTAATGGGCACTTTGAAATCCTAATTCAAGACATTCTAGATCAGCTTGGTAACAGCCTAAAGACATCTTGAGACTAGTTTTGGTTTGTTGTATTTTTTTCTCCCTCAATTTATTTTAAAGAAGCCGCATATCACAGGCTTCTTTGTGCATCTTTACACAGTGTCCATTCCTACATCTGTAAATAGGACAAACTCCTGCCCTGGCTCCTGGAGCTGGTTCTTTAGCTGGAGGATGCTAAGTACCCAGGGTTAGGTGTGTGCAGAAATGCTCTTGCAGTTCAGAGAATCAAGCCTAGAGGAACTTGCACAGCTCCAGCAGCAGCTGACCCAGATGGTTTCTGACAGTTCATGGTTTCTGCATTAGGAGGACTCAGATTACCCAACTCTCATTTTAGGCATAAAAGTCTTTCACTTTACCCTTTATATGCTCCCACAAAACTTGATGACAGAAATCATAAGGCTGATCTTCAAGTTCTAGACCAGGTACAACTGATTCCACTACCCCAAACAATGTGTTTTCATGGAGGCACTCTTGCTTCTTTGATTAAAGGCGTACTACTTTTCATTTGCAAGATGCTCTGAGTTGCCCTCCTCTCCAAACAGCACTGAAGAAAGGAGGCTTAAGCAGCTGCCAAGTCAGTACTCTAAATTTATTTTTTGCAGATCATGGAACCAGTTAACAGTTTTGTTAGAGATCTCACAGGAAATAATGCAAAACTTTAAAATTAGAGCACTATTACAATTCAGATGTTCCAATATTTAAATTCACAGCTACTGTGACCTAACTATTTATGGTTGACTTAGAGAAACTTGAGTTCACAGGCCATTGACTGCATGGCCTGCAACAGCCACTTAGAAATCATTATGCTTTTTATGCTAAACTAGTTTACACATAAAGACATTAAGACACATCTGGGAGTAAAATAGGTCCAGATAGGCTCTGTAAAAGTGTCTGAGATGTATAGCAAATTTTACATGTAATGAAAGCATGGAAATGGTTAAATTATTTAATAAGGAAAAGATAAATATTGAAAAGGAACGGAATCAGGTTACCTATACAACATAAAACATAAGGAAAAAAGACCAAAAAACTGTTACTGTAATCTGGCTTGTCTCACAGTAAATTAAAACACCACAATAGCATAATATAAGGAAAATAGAAGGTAAATATGCAGTGCTTTATAAAGTATACTTCTACACCAAATAGTCTTAGCAAAAAGAATCAGTATTGCAGAAAATAATGAAAAAATTGGTTTTGACCAAGTCTTAAAAGTAGAGACAGATAATTTTATACCAACTAATAATATTTTTAATTATAGTAGCTGAGATAACGATAAGGCTAATCAGATCTCTCTTTGTGGGGTATACTTTGATAGCATGCTGTGGTCAGGAAGGAATTATTTGTATCCTGTGTGAACTATAATTTAATGCAGCTGCTTACATGTCCTGTGGAGGAAGCTTCTGCTAAAACATTAGGTGAAGGCAGTATTAAAATCACTCCTTTGTACAGTGACTGTGATCTAGAATAATCATTTTTAGCAGTGACATTTAAATTTAGTTATGGGCAAGACAGTTAAACACATTCTTGAGAATAACAGTGTAGATTATTTTTCCTTGAAAATTGCACTTTGTTACTTACAAGAAATGTTAAAAGAGAAATTGTTTTAATTTTAGTTTGCTTAACTTTTATGTCTTAAATTTAGACTTTTACATAAAAATTGTTGAAAAACAGTAAAATACAAAGTCTCTGTGGAGAAGCCACATAAAACTGGAAGGATTTGGGGCTGATGCACATTTTTGGCTTGTACTCATTATAAAACCATGATTTTCTGCTATTTCTTATAAATATGACAAAAGCAATAGCAGCAAAAAATTCTATGTTGATAACATGCAAAAACCTCAAAACTGAACTGGTGTTGAGATGCAAGATTTCCACACAGTTTTTCTTTGATTATGTTGTAAGTCAGATTCTAGAAATTCAGCTAATTTATCCTTTTAATTGAGGTACTCTTTCAAGTTGTCAAACTTATAACCATTCCTGTTGATTAGCTTTGCTTTTTCTCTCACTTCTGAGAAGGAAGTTATTTTTACCGCCTTCAGGGTAAAAGAGAAAAACAGTGATTCTCAGGTTTTTTTGCAATTTTGTAAATTTCAATATAACAGGCAGTACAGATATGATCATCAAAAAAATGCTTAGTACTTTTTCTCTGGTACATGAAAGACTGGTCTTTCCATGCTACTAGTCTGCAGAAAAACAAAATCTTTGTCAAAGCTTTCAACAAAAGTTTGTGTCCCTCTTTTAACAAGTGGAGAAACTGAAGCACAGGGTGGTGAAATGACTTGCTAAAGTAACCAGACAGACAGACGTCAGGAATGTTCCTAGCCTCCTGGTTACTGCTCCTCTGGGATATGCACTTAGAGCTGTCTGTGACCAGAAGATAAAGTTGTCCAACAGCTGGTCCTATTGAACATGAAATTTCCACCCTGTGTTAGAAAGAAGACATTTGGAAAGAAATATTTACTTTGTTGCACTTCAGTAACAATAGAGTCACACAGGCATGGGTATAATTACCAGACAAGAAATGTTAAAATTAGGTTCCTAGAAGTAGTTTCATGTTCTGTGAAAAAGGTGTTTAGGTAACTATTTGAAAGTCTTTGTTTTTCAAAGCAAGTCAGCAGCTACAATGTTTACATATACAAGTTACTATGCTTGTCTATGTTCTGTGTCACTTAGGCAAAATACGCGGAAAAACACAGTGAGTCAGACTGGGACTTCTCCTTTGCAAGAAAAAACATAAGAATCAGAATATATGTGCAATACATATTGCTTTTTCTGAACAGCTCCATAAATATGCATCTATTTAAAACCATGGGGAGAAAGCCTAGACCACATCAGCTTCAAATCAGACTTTCATGCCATGTACTGAGCATCTTGGGATGAAAATATTTCTGTGGAAGAAGCTGCTCTACCTTAGCAATAAGGCTCTTAGCTACCAAGTATTTTCTATTTTCTTCTCGGGAGTGGGGGCAGGGAGGGGGGAGTTCTGTTTCTTCCATTCTTGTACTAAAATTGTTTGGCAGTAGACAAATTTACCAAAAAAAAAAAATAAAAAATATGTGGACTGGAGTTAATGGAACTCCACTTGCACATTGTGTGGCTACTGATCACAGTAGGATCACAGTGTGACATAATATGACAGCATGATCACTCTACAGCAAACAAATGTAACATCACAGTAAGTAAGTACAACCAGGAA
This sequence comes from Parus major, assembly GCF_001522545.3. NCBI lineage: Eukaryota > Metazoa > Chordata > Aves > Passeriformes > Paridae > Parus > Parus major. The sequence continues at coordinate 56,383,724 of NC_031768.1, read as the reverse complement.
AAGCAGAAGCGGTCACATCTAACAAGGGAAAATGTTTTCTAATATCCTTCATGGGTAAGGAGATGTGGGAGACAGAACAGAGGTATCTGATGCTCTTACAGACACCCTAAAAAATTCATCTGGCCTCCTGATGCCCCTGCAAAAGATGGGAGCCACTGTTAGGCCCTGTGTCACACCGGGCATTCCTGTGGGAATGTTTTATACACTGTAGGGCATCTAAAAAGACACCAGTTACCCATGTTAGACACCTGAATTGCTTGTCATATTTCTGTGCACAGCCCTGGAGAACATGCAGTCAAAATATATGGAGCAAAAAAAATCTATCTGCATTTAATGTGGAGTTCAGTAAGTAAGGCTGCATCTAAATTGCTTGGTAAGTGTCTCTGTGGCTGGCTGGCAAGTCCTGATCCCCTTATAATTCAAGTCAGAGACTGTTAGCAGTGCAAAGTGGTGGCTTTTCAGTCTGCACACCTGAGTTTCCTTTCCATAAAAGCTGTTAATTTTTTCAAAGGAATATATTTCTAAATTTACGCTTTTTCCAGGGGAGGTCTGAGCAAAATGTCTTTCTACCCCATGCTAAGAATGTGGCAACTGAAGTAGACTTCATAATCCAGTTCGATTTTTAAGAAAACTGTAGGAAAAAGATGAGCAGTAAGACTTGCCTGTGTGTAACATGCATGAAATTGGTATTCATTATGGCAGACTGTCTGTTGTACAAAAAGACACTGATCTAATATGTGTCAGGCCATAATACAGAGAATGGAAGATTGCTTGTGCTTTCCTCTTCATGGCTGCTTTCTCAGTACTTTCAATCAGATTTTCTGGCAGCAACTTAGGCAGCAATAAAAGTATAACACAAATTTCTCTTCATTTCAAACTGTTACAATAACAGATTAAAATTCCATACTTTGTCAGCAGTCAAATAAAGCAGATAAAGCTAGGTAGTGTGAAAACACTGCAAGGTCTGTGAACACTAGACTAAGTATAAAATACATATTCTAGATAAAGGTAATTCATCGGTTAACTCTAGCATGCATCTTATGTAATCATTAATTTCAGGTTGTTTAGATAAATCACAAACTTCAACATATTTATAAGCATGCAATTTCAAGACAAATATGAAATTACAAAATTTAAATGAAACATATTAGGTGTAGCAAAGGTTAATTGATGGATTTATCATGTGATGCTGAAACGTACCAAGAAATAATAAATCAAATAATAATGAATTCAATTCATATTATAAGGTGCTACATTTATTCTAAATTTCTAATGCAGTAAACCTTGAATCCCAGTGGGAAATTGTACTTCCTTTGTATAACTTCATCAATCAAGTCCAGGTATATGCTGATCAAAACAATCAAAAAACATCAATCAGTAGCCCAGCAGAGTTCAGCCATCAAGAAGATAGACATAAAAGCAGCTACTGAATTACAAAAATGGCAATTATATTAAAAGTTGTTTTCCTGTATGCTGACACTCTACTGTTCATTTTTTTCCATTTGTTCTATATGCAGACCTTAAATATCACAGGAAACCAACTTTAAAAAAAGAAAAATTAAAGAAAAAGCATGTGCTTAAAACTAAACTTATTCTAATATTTATTGAAATTCCCTGGTGATATAAACACATGTAATGTATAACCCTCTTTTTGATTTACAACCAGTTTTTATGTTAATCCAGCAAAGTTATAAAACAATAATAATAATTATACCATATAAATAATACTTTACATTACATCATGCATATTAAAAAATACATACTATTTTAAGCTTCTTTCTCTGTGGAAGCATTTATCTTGTGGGCTGCAAAAAATAACACATTATCTGAAAAACTTTACTCTTGGCATACCTGCATTCTCTCTTAGAGGGCAAGTTCATATTAGGACTATGTTACAGAGTCAAATAAATTTCCTAACCTCAGTAATAGGACAAGGTGGAGTACAACAATTTTCTTTAAAAAATAATTCTAAATATTTAAAAATGTGCTAAAAACAAGATATTGTTTGCTTGTTTGTTTGTTTGTTTGTTTCTGTTTAAACAAAAATGTGCCCAATCACATATTTTTAAAGCACAAGGAATCAGTTTACCTTTACATCCTTCTGCTTCTTTCTCTCTCTTCCATGAGCTGGTTTTCTGTTTTTCCTCATCATTTTGCCATAAATGACTGGAAAACTTGGGAACTGAGACTCTCATTAGAGTTTCTCCAACTATTTTCCCCCCTCCTATGTTATGACTCAAATGACAAAATGTGTTATAAAGAAATAAACTGAGATAAAAATATTCTGACTACTGGTTCTAGTCTTTATCTCTTAAAACCAAATAAACCATGCAAACATTAGAAAGTTTCTTAATGAAATTTTTAAATAATTTATAGCGTTTCGAGTTCAAAAACAACTCTCTCAAAAATACTTAATGAAAAATATCCAAAAGATCACATGAGTGCAAAAAGAGAAGCTCCTTGATACTGCTTCACTGAAACAATTCATTTGGTGAATTTTACAGTGAATTTTCTAATTCCCTTAATATTCACAGAACCTTGTCATGAAGATAGGTATATCAGATTTCATTCAAGAAAATATTTCAGATACTTTTCGTCCCTTTTTCCAAAGAGATTAAAAACTTTATACATACTGAGTAGCTTATCTGTGCAAGTTCTTACATATTATAACAGGGTTCATACATAATGTGAAACAAGCTCTTCCAGTTTCTTCCCACAGCTTATGGTAATTTATACAGTCTGTTGCATTTACCCAGAAATTTTAGAGTAACTTCAGCAGCTTGTTTCTCACAACATAATGTGAAAATCACTTGATTCATTCTGAACTAAAATCACCTATGGGTGATTCCATCCTTATGAAAGAAATACTCAGTACCCCAAGGTTCACATGTAAAAGCAGCATTTTCAAATTGCCCTACACAATATTTACATGTAATAGAAATTTAGTTTGAATTTCTTTTCTCTTAGTTCATATCCAAGTGAGACAGAAGGATTTCTTTTTATCAAGATGCTTCCATAGGTATTTATGCATGAGAGTTAATAAGCTATTTCTTTTTTTCTGCATATTGAAATTCTAAAGCAAATATAATCATGGCTCAGCTTTTCCTTTGAAATTGCAGAAGCTTGTTTATGATCTGTCTTGAGTCTGTATAACAGACTGTCCAGGCCATACAACAGTTTGTTTTCGAGTCTGCTTAGATGATGTAGTCTTATCTGCAGTTGTTTGTTTATTTGTATTTCATCTTTAAGAGAATCTGGTATGCACCAGACAGCTCTGTTTTGATAAAACCATTTTATTGTAGCTTGGCATTTCTGTCTTAGTTTCTTCTTGTGTTTTCTTTCTTTGTTCCACAAAAACTAAAGGAAGCCTGGCCCAGCCTTAACATTATTTCAGTGTTGTGTGTGCAGTGCTTCTTACAACTTACAAGCTTGTTATTTCAGAATTTTGCAACAGAGAATACTTTCAGCAGGTTAGTTATTTCCTCCAATATCTTGCTTGTAGTATATAAGGACCTTTGTTTTATGTTTAAAATGAAACATTGTTCATCTGTTCACAATATTAATGCTGTTAATCAAGTTTATAAACATCTGTCAATAAATAATTAAGGATAAAGCATGAACCATCCTTTCAGACTTACTTTAGAGTCAATCTTTGCTTGTTATTTGTGCAATGATGGTATTTACACCGGAAAAAAACAAACAAAAAAAGCCTTTTAAAAGCCCCTTTTCTAAAACAAAAAACGAAACCAACACTCAAATGAAGTTCAAATATTTGAGAAAAAAGGTCATATCCTCCTAGTTTGTAAATTACTCGTCTAGACCTGGTGAAATTTACCATGAGAGACTTCAGTTTGGTGAAGCAATAAAAAATATTAGTGCAGGATAGTCAAGTTTCCAGATTATTAATGAGACAAAATTAAAGATTACCTAGAAGAAGAAATATCCAGAGTGTTACAGAAATATCATTGCATTTTCAAACTTAGAAAACTTCTTGGACAGACTGTCTATTGGTGAGGATACAGAAGAGACCAAGAGGCTAAGTAACAGCAGATTTGAGAACTAATTATGCAATTTCAAAAAAACTTCAATCTGTAGTAACGGAGAAAGAAGTTTTGTTGTCATATACCATAATGTGAGAAATGTATATGGCACTGCAAATGAGTGAAAATTCCTCTGTATCAAAATATTGTGAGTTACATGTACAATTAGCTAGAGATTCATACTGAAAAATAGGTATTGTGGTGAGGTGGAGTGAAAACAGAAGGTTGTGTCAAGCAGTGTTCCATAGATATCTGTTCTGAAACTGGAATAATTTAGTATTTTTATTAATTATATGGACTGTGAAATAGAGGCAATGTTTATTAAATTTACAAATTATACCAAAATCGGAACAGATCAAAGCACATTGAAGCACAGGGTTAGAATTCAAAATTATTTCCAAGAGGAAAAAATAGTAAAAAGTAAATAGAGTGTAATTCAAAATGCAACAAGAACAAAATAACACTTTAAAGTAGTTAAAAATGATCACATGTACAACACTGAAATCAATGAGTTAGACAGCAGTGCTGCTAAAAAATACCAAAGTACCTGTCTGATTCAGTTACTTGCAGTAACTGGGTGTCTATCAGAGTTTGATATACCTCATAGTATGGTGCCTGCCCTCCAGAAAAACATGTCACCATTGACCATTTGTGTCATATCCCGAGGTCACATCTGCATGGCTCAGGTGTTCTACAGCATCTCAGATGGCCCTTAGCATCTGTGTGTGCGGGGGCAAGAGTCAGAGTCTTTAAAAACTGCAGCCAGTGGAGCCCAGGGGGCTGCTCAGCTCACCTGAAATTCGGCATACACACGGTGTCAAATGAGCAGCTCTCCAGGTTACACAGTGTTGGGTTCAGGGACATCCAGATCCCACGTCAGGAGAGCCAATGTTCCCCACTGGTGTTGTGTCATACCTGGCAGTCCCTGGATCTTTCAGTTACATGGGGTATTTCAGATGACACTAGGCACCGATGTGTGGGCAGCTAAACAAGACCTTTATTTCCAGCAACTCTTATGGATTCCCATGACTTTACATTATAAATACAGCATTTCAGCTGTGTGTGTTTGTGTCAGAGATGTGACAGACACATTTAGGTTCATGCAGTTGAGAATTCCACCCTGACAGGATGTAAAGACTTCATTTGGCTATCTCATCAGGACTGAATAAATATATAAGAAAAGAATAATCTAGGGAAACTTGTTATACAAAAAAAAAATTTGGTCCTGAAATATAGGAAATTTGCAAATGAAGGCTAAATTCCTTGTCTGTGTAACAAAGACAAGAAACAGTATTCCTAAACTGCAGAAATCTATAGTTTAAGCACAACTTCTGGTCTGTAGAGAGGGTAAAATTTGCCTCTGAATATTGTGGAATTTCTATCAGTGGAAGTTTCCAAAAACAGTAACTGACATCCTGCAGAACAGCCTAGCATCATTGCCAAAAATCAGCTGTCTACTTTAAAAAAAATCCTGAACTGTGCATAAAAATATTGTGATGGTTTAGGAATGCTATTCTTCAATTTGGTGTTCCCTCTGAAAGCACTCCAAACCATGTGCTGCTTGCGCACTTCAGCCTGCTACTCCCCTTCCCCGTGCAATGGGCTAGAGAGCAGAATTGGAGGCAAGAAAGATAAAGACCATGTGTTGATATAAGAACAATTTACTACCAACAGCAGTGAGGTAGGAAAATTAACACTAACAGCAACAATATTGCAACAAAAGTGTACAGGAGAGGCAAGCGATTCATTTGCAAATTCTAACTGTGGAGCCCAGCAATATTCTGGCCCTGAAGAGAGCCCTTCCCCCATCCCCAGAAATGATGAGAGGTGGTAGAGAATAACCTGCAGGGTCCTGGCCATGCCTCCTCCTGCCTACCGCAAAAATTAACCTTGTCCTGGCCAGAACATGGACAATTATCCTGTGCCATATACTAACAATTTATTATAACCCGTGTGTTACACATACAGCAACTGCCCACATAATATAACTTTTTATCACTTTTCAAGATGCCGTTTCTAACTTGCATTATTCCCACAGTGTAGCTAAGGTCAAGGAGCATCTGAGCATTTTTAGAGAATGTGCTTCTCCTCCTCAAAGGCAACCTTTATAATTCCCTTTGGGATCATATTTTCAATTGCCATAACATTGTTTGGGACTAATTAGTTGTCTCTTGAGCCAAAGATCAGCATAGTGTACTCAAGACTGGCTTTTGCTTGTTTGAACCTGGAGCTGTCGTTTTCTTTCTTATTGGAATCATCATTTATCTTTGAAGCTAGATCCCTTCTGAACCAATAGCTTCACAGTCTGACTCTTACAAGGATTTGCTAAACGGTAGCTGCTCAGCAATGTAGGCCCACTGAGCTGAGCATCTGCCAGGAGCTATTTGGCATACGGTCAGGATGAAACTGCTACGGAGGCAACGTCAATAGACAAACCAACTTCTGGAGTACGTGTGTGTCCCTTGCCTTATCTATATGCTGTGTCTGTGTGAATTTTACATGCAATCTGGCCAGCAAAAGTAGAGACAGGCATTTTTCTGTTGTCTGGCTCTTTGCTGAAATTCCTTTTCAGGAGATGTTGGCGGATCTTCCCTCGGATTTTGTTGTAAGTACCATGTCTGCCTTCTTCTTCAGATAAAAGAGAAAAATTTCATGTGCTAGCCTCTAGAAACACTACAGAGCTCTCCAGTTAAATTCAAAATCAGTCCTTGTCTCTGGACAAGCACAGTGCAAGATTCTGTGGAGCATTTCCAGCAAGTTTGAAGTGTTAGTGAACCCATCCTTTTGCTGTGCTGTCTTCAGAAGAGAATAGACCAAAAAACTGAGTTTTAAAAGGGCATGCAAATTCTATGGATGAGTTTAGTCCCTGTGTGTATTATTTTTCTCATTATTAATATCACATACACATTTATTCTAATACTGATCTTCCTCCACAATCAAGAAGGAAGACAAAATGTTTGGCAAAAGTTTTCCTTTTGTAATCATTGTGACCATTCTTTATGTCTTCATTTAAACACTTCTACAACAAATAGTAGTTTCTGTAAAATAATCTTTGAGCTGATCCAAGAAAAATGCATATGAATTTAACATACAAAATATTGAATATAATTTCTGACATAAAATTAAAGCAGTAATTGCCTAACTACTGATTTTACCCCAGCTCTGGTTAGTTAGCAGAGGAATATCTCCATTGCATTCTTTTCTTACACTATAATTTATCTACTTGGAACATCAGAATTTTCTTAAGGAGTTGACACCAACACTGTACCATGAAAGCCAGAGAGCAACAGTGACCAGGCACTAGAGAGTGCTGGCACCTCTTTGTTTCTTTAGGAGTAGAACCCTACACAGAAAAGGAAGAAATCTAAAAAAAAAGAGAAAAGAGTGTGTGCATTTTTTTCTTCTACAGAGCCAATAGGTTGTATCTCAGAATGATTCAGCTGAAGTGGATTCCTTCAGAATATCTGGTGTCCTTTCCTGAACTCTTCTGAAGAATTATGACATTTCTCATTAAAAGTTTAGACTAGATCTCAGGAAAGTTGTCTGTATCTACACACTAAAATGTCAACAAAATAAATGCCAAACACTGGAAGGTGTTGCTGTATCCATCAGTCAAGACTATAATTTGACATTAAGAAACAATAAGCCAGCATGATGCCCCACTATTCTCAGATGAACTCTTGGCCCATGACACACTTCTTAAACCCCTTCTGCACAACCCACTTAGGCACATATGTCCTCTCCTCCCATCTGCTCAGCATTTCTCCATTACCTCCAGTGTCTGTGTCTAACTGTATGACTGGATGCATGCATAGCAGCATTTAAGTATCTTAAACTCCTACTCAGATCTTTTTTTTCAGAATACAATTTTTTATTCATGAAAACTCAAGAACTGATGCAAGATCTGAAGGTCTGCCTCTTATATTTCACTGAAAGCTTAGATGCCTGAGCCTATCAAAGATGAGAGCCTTAACAGATATTGGTTTACTGGACAACAGCCATTGATCCAAATTCCTGTCCTAAACATAACTAGTAGAGGACAGAATTTTTTTTCTGCTAGTAGAATATAATGGAGTCTCATATATTTATAGAAGTCCTCAAATATTGTCATAAATTACAATAAAATACAGTATTTTATTTCTTTACAGGTTTTTTTGATGACTTAATTGGCTAAAGATTAAGTATGGGCTATAAAAACAATTGTAAAAATTCCTGAAGAAACATGAAACTAAAATCTCTATATACAGCTAAACACATTTTTCTCCTCATAAAATACACAGACATATTTCCATTTAGAGGTTTGCTCACAAAAGTTAAGGTATATTGAATGAAAATCCTTCTCAGAAATAGGGTAGAGAAGTTGAGAGAAAATTATCAATACAAAGGTAGGGACCAAGTAATGCAAAATTTTAATTGGATCCTACAGACAGACCCTTAGAGAAAAGATATAGAAATTTAAGTTGGAAATCCCTTTCTATTAAACTCTCTGTTGAACTAGCAAAAATTAAAAATGAAACACACAACTTATTGTCCTGGGCTCCATTTTAATAAGCTGTATTGGGAAGGAAGGCAGAATTAGAGTAGAGCAATGCAGTGTGTTAGGAAATGGGTAAGTGAACTGGAGTGAAAATGCAGCCAAATGGGTGCAAAAATAAGTACTATTAGAATGTTGCCACTGACTCATCCCTTCAGCCGGTGATGGTGCCTGTGGCACTGTCAGGATCACTCCTGGCACTTGAAGGATTATTGTGGAGGTGAATGCAATAGCAGGAATGCAATAGTGGCAGAGATGGAAAGTGCATGCCACAGTAGTTCCCTGTCTTTTCTGAAATAGCTACAAATTCCTAGTCATAGGAATGACTCAGTGGGCCTGAGAAAGAAAAAACTCTGTCACAATCCTGAAGGGGTAAATAGGAGATTTCTGTCCCGCAGTAAACTATGCCAGAGACAGGGAAAACTGGAAGGGAAAGATAAGAGGAGAGCAGATGTTTGACACTCAGTACCAGAGAGGAAGCCTATACTGTGGCTGCTGAAATGGAGAGATCCCCTGTGAGAACCATGTCTTAGAAAGCAGCTGCCAAGTCAAATAGCCATTAAATCTCAGCAGAAACAAACATCATCACACTACGCTTTGTCTCTTTAGTAGACCCAACAGCAGTTCACACTGGGCTTGAATCAGCTGTACCATACAAATCCTGCATGAAAATACAGGCCAGAGTGACAAAAGCATGCACTTTTAATTAAGTGGTTTGAAATTAAATGAAAAATGTACAGGGAAAAATTAGTGAAAGAGTTGGAAATCAAGCTTGTCAATTGAACCTGTGTTCTTTTCCATGGATAGTACCTTTTTACTCTGCCTTGTCTCAATGTTTTCCCAAGGAGAATTTAATTGACATTATACCTTTGCTAGTACAAAATATGTCTTCCAGTTGGCAATAGTGGGGACCCTTCCCATCTGTGGTCCTTTCTCAGTTGCTCCTGAATACCTGGGCAAGCGGGCATGCAATTACTTCATGGATCTCATTATTCTTTGTGTGCAGAGAAACCCTGTCATAACGTAAGGGAAATTAAAAACTCCCAATCTTTTCTTCCACAGAAAGTAACTGTTATAGGGAAAAAGGGCAAAAGGCTGGCTATCCCCAGGCACATATGTCTAACTTCAGTGTGGCAATCAGCAACCAGTACAGAGTAGTAGGAGGACGATGGACTACTACATCAATTCAGCTGATACCTAGAGTAATGTGGACAATTTCCTCTTCAAGCCAGGACATAGAAGCTAAAAGCAAGTAAAAACTGAAAGAGAAGGTTCCGATTTTGGACTGTGCAAGCATGCAGGAAGAAAAAGGAAGTCACCTTTAATATCAAAAAGGCAGGATGTGGTGCTGGTACTAAAATGTGTTTTCGCATTCAGACATAAGAAGTCTATTGTGTGATTACAAAAGTCTCCATGCTTCAAACAAACAAACAAACAAACAAAGCCATAACATTTACTCCTCCTTCTTCTGCCCGCCCTTTACCATAATAATCCAGGATGTTTATGCTATTGTGCTGGTATCAATCTCATTTCTGTCCTGCCTCTTCCAACTTGTACCTCCTCTGTTTCAGTTGTAGGGAAAGAGAAGGTAGGGTCAACTTGCAACAATTGCACACTGCTGTTGCAGAAAATCCCTTTTTCTTGTCTGGCTAATAAGTGGAGCCATTAAGTTCCCTTTCTCCCACAGGAGAAAGGAAGGATATAAAGCACACTTCTTGAAAGGCCATGACACCCAACAACCATAGAAGATGACCTGATGTAGGCCATTTACTCTTGCTGATTTCAAAAAAGGTGTCCTAGAGACATCTGTATAAGAGGATCCAGGATTTAGAAAGTAACTAGATCCAGTGACAGACAGGCAGAAAGTAGAAGGAATAATGGCTCTGTGACTGATAGATTTGAGGGAAATAGTCTTAGGGGTAAGAGACAAGAGACTTGGAGAGAGCTAATGATAAAAAAGTACTGAATTTGGTATATCCTTTGAGACAGGACCAAGGAGCTGATGAATTGCTGAAGAACAACAGGAAGAAGCTTGCAGAATTTGGAGGGAAGAGGCATAATAAGATATAAGATATCCTTTGGGTGCCTACTATGCTGAGGCCAAATCATGTATTGCTGATTGAGGCTACACATCCTTTCAGGAGCCAGTGCATTACTTGGTATGAATAAAAAGGACATATGGGAAAAAGATTGCATGAATAGCGTATATTATAAAATTAACTGTAATTGGGGTAGATGTATGACTAAGGGCAAAGTGAGAACAAGCAAGGAAAATGCTGTGGCCCAGATCCAACAAAATATTTATGCTTTCAACTTCTAACTGCTAACATTAGATGGTAATAGCTTTCACAGCAGGTAAGCTCATAAATCATTTGTTGAATCTAAGCCTAAGGCTGTTGCATGTTAATCCAATGATTTTAAAAGTAAGGTTTACTGAACATATTTACAAATTTTAAAAATATAGTTAATAGTCTCAAAATAATACAGGCTGAGGGAACTGTGCTTGTTCCTGCTAGAGAAGTGATCGCTTTGGGGAGAGCCAACAGCAGTCCTCCTTTTCTTATGAGGAAATTAATGAAGAGGATGGAGCCAGATGCTTCACAGCTGTGCTGGGGGGAGCAACAAGAAAGAGTAGGTGTAATTTGAAACAGGAGAGGTTCAGGCTGCATGTCAGGAAAAGTTTTTCTTGATAAGGACAGTAAAGTGGGGAAACAGGTTGTCCAAAGAAGTCATATATCCATTCTTGGAGATCTTCAAGGCTCAGCTATACAAAGTTTTGAGTAACCTCATCTGGTCTCAGATCTGATCCTGCTCCAAGAGAGAGACTGAAATAGATGGCTTCTTGAGGTGCCTTCCAAATTCAATTATATGATCCCATGAAAACATTTTCACCACTTCAGTGTGCAATTGCTGCCTTATTTTATCTAGGAAATATGATAATGCTATCTTTTATATTTCATGAAAGCTTGTAGGTATGTATGTTTTCCCCAAATAAGGTATTCATGAGATAGCCTATTTAATAATTTTTAGAGCAGGAATGGACATAAAAGGAACTGTAAAGAAAAAAAAACCAAAAAAACCCCAAACATTTATTTTTAGTGAGCTTGTATGTACTATATGTATGTGCCAGTGCAGTAACTGCAGAAGGAGAATCTGAGGGTCAGTCAGAACAGATGAAAACGTTTGTTAAGTAGGGTGAAGCTCCAGATTGAATTATGTTCCTCATTCACATGAAGCAACACAAGATTGCAGGGAAAAAATGGCTTGTATTTCCAATAGTATCAATGCCAGTGTCTAAGTAATCTCCCACAGAAAATGGAGGGAATCTTCTAAAACACTGAAAAGGAAAGACCCCTAAATGATCCCAGGTTAGTGAGCAGGAATTTTCTGTACTATTTTCCTACACATGGCCATTTAAAATACATCTAACCTGCATGTTAAAAGAGCCAATTTAATTTCTACAAGTTGGCCACTTGAATTTTATGTGGTATAAATTTCAAAAAATGTAGAAAGAGTTACAATTTCAGACAATGATTTTGTCATGTCACTATGACCAATAGCTGGTGCCATGAATAAAACATAGGTATTTTATGACTATAATAACTGAAAAGTGAACATAAATATTCTGAATCTATAGACCTACCAAAATGATAACACAGACAATATAGAATATTCTGAAGCTATAGACCTACCAAGATGATTTTCTGGTATTGATATTTTTTTCTTCTATATTGATGCATTTATAAGCTAAGTCAGTCAGTAAGTACTCTCAGAATGTGCAACAGCTCTTTAGGAGCCATTAAAGCATATTGAACTAATGACCCATGGATAATCAAAGTGTCTCATTCACTTAATGATGGATCCTTCATTCCAGTTCCTTTGAACACATTGCATTTGATTTTCCTTTTGGTAATAAAGAGTGGACATTAATCATCTCAAATACTATAAAAGCCCTATTGAAGACCTGGATTATAAAAATATTCTTTTTATTTTGTTTTGATTGTCTTAGAAGACTTTGCTAAAATAAGAACCATTCTTTTTCCTGATTTGCTCTAAGAACCTGCTTCTTTGTCCTAGTACACTTCAGTAATACATACCTGAGTTGTAAATTTTATCATATTTTAATTCACTGTCATCGTCATTATTGAAATAGCAACCTCATGTCTGCATTCAAGGCAAAACAGATCCTTGTTGGGGGGAGATGTAAGAAAAATAGAGGCGTTTCCTTAAAATCCTGACTTTCAAAAACATTGTTCACTAGCAAAAATATTTGAGAATTGTTGCTGAATAGGTATTGATGGAACACCTGATGATAATCAAACAGACATCTACTCTTATTCTGTGTACTTTCTAAAGGTAATCAGCAGCAAATCATCCTCCTGATCAGTCTCATACCAAAAAGAAAAACAACCCCAAAAAAAAGCCCACAGAAACAAAAAAAACAAACAAAAAACCACACACACAAAAAAAGACAAAACAAACATAAAAACCCACTGCCATAAATCTGAATTAAAAAAATACCAAAGGTGGAATGAAATAAAGTTAACAGATGGACAATGAAATATTTGTGACTATTCTTGGATTACACAGAACATTTGTTGCAGAATCAAGGAATCTGAATTTCAAATCCATTGTGTTGCCCAAGCAACCAGCTCTCTGTGGCTAAACAATTGAAACTTCCATATCTGTGACTCTGTGAAAAATGTTAAGTGATATCATCACACTTTTTAGGTTAGCTTAGGTTTTTTCTCATTGCTTCCCAATACAAGAATGTTAAAAGGAAAAATTAGCATGCAACTAAAGCATTTTAGAAACATTTCTGACTCTAAATATTCAAACTTGTTATCCAAAACAGTAGTAGAACAATGAAGACCATATGGAACAGGTCTGGTTCTGACTTTTCTAACTTGTTGGTTTGCCTCCTTCTACTTCACACTTCACATTTAATGTCTTGGAGGATGTGTGGGGGCATTGTTATGGTAAACTGTCAGCATCTGGAGTCCTTCAGTGAAAGTCATATGGTGTTTACTTTAACCGTTTCTACTTCTTCACTTTATGGTACACTTAGAGTCATTTTTGTATTTGATAATTTTTTTTGCACCTCTGTGTTTGTTTGGGTTTTTTTGTTGGACTGCATCGCTACCTTACTTCCAAATTTACTTACATGGTATTTTTAATATATAGGCAGATCCTATTTCTTTATATTTTTTATCCCTTAAACCAATTTTTCCCCAATCTGCATTTCTGTAATTGACCATGAATGAGTTATTACCATGGGGTCTGACGTGCCATCCTATGACCCATCCCTCATCTCATGTCCATGCCTATGCCAAATCCTGCACTCCCATTTTTCAAGCCCTCTGCTGTTGTACCAGGAATGCATTTCTCTACCTTATGACATTACCTTATCTGGTAGGAATATACCATAAATAGTTAATTCTGAAGTAGTAGAATTGCTTGTTTCTGCTATCTGTAGAAAACAATGGTTTCACTATACACAGACAACAAAAATAAAACAAATTAGCTGCAGACAGTCAATTAGAAGAATTGCTATGCCGTTAAATGAAGGTAAAGCTTAAGTCAGACCTTGTCTTTACTTATTAATAACAGGGTTCTCAAATAACAGCTAATGGTGGGAAAAGTAACAAAGGTACTGTGTAGTGCATATTCAATCATCTATTTATTTTACAAAACAAACCTCTTTTCTAGAGTTTTAACATCTTTTTAATTTTAAGGGGTTGTCTATATTGCTATGTTACTACTACATTTCATGATTATTATAAAACTTTCCTGGTAAATAACTGGATAATAAATATTATTTCTCCCACATCTGCCTAAACTTATATGATCAAGTTCCTGCACAACTGAAATCTCCTGCTTCCTTTTATTACCTCCATATTTTAGATAGGTGGCAAACCTATTTAATAATGGGAGATGACTAATTGTGATGACCCTTTCCAGATTTTTTTCAACAAAGAACTCTTGGTCTTGCTACCCCTACAGTTCAACAGCACTGAATCTGTTAAGTCTTAAAATTGTGCCACAGAGCCTATCTGTTTATCCAGCTTTTCTCCTAGGGGGTTGGTTAAAGAGCCATAAAATTTTGCCTATGGCAAATGAATCTGCTTTCCTCAATATCTACAGTATGTCTTACTCTCCTCCCCTTTTCCTTGAGGGACAAATGCAGGAATGCTGTGACATCTGAAGTAGCTTATGTTGTTTTCTAAAGAAATTGTCAAGACTTTGTAATAGAACTAGTTTAGATGACATATTTTCTTAACAACAATAACAAAAAATTAAAAAGCAACCAGGTTGTGGTTTTGTATTGTTAAATTTCTGATCTTTGTCACTGAATAAAAATTTATTTTAGTATTTCTGCTCAAATTTATCAAATTTCTAAGTGAACAACAATCTGTTTTAATGGAAAGATAAAGAGTATATTTTTCTTGCAATGGTTGTTTGTCTTCTTTAAAGATTGTTAAATATTCATTTTGCTTCAGAAAATTTCTACACAGGATTCACTTGCCTAAGTGTTGAGAAAAACTGGAAACTTCAATCCCAGTCCCAGTTCAAAAATCATGTGTGTGTCCTATATTAACCAGCCAATACAGGAGAAATATCTTTCTCTCTTAATACCATGTGAAACAGAACAGTTTAAAAAAGTGGAGATAAGAACATAGCCCCCAGGAGCAGCATCCTTGTATTCCATCTGCATATAAACACATTCATCAATTTTTTTTCAGTTCTTATAGTCTGCTAGTTATTGTATTAAACATCAAGACTTATGCATGGATTCCAAATTCCTGCAGATAGAAGATAAGAAGTCAAAAAGTTCCTATGGAGATCTGTTGGATGCTGCTGAATTATGACAAAGTTCTTTTATTGGGGTACTTCAACAGTTGATTTTTTAACTTAGACATCAAAAAATTTAAACAGGATTATGCATGAATAATACTGTAGTTAATGGGAATTATACTGCAAAAAGCTGGATTTTCTCTTTCCTTCATGCAGGGAGAATAGAAATCTCCATATTTCTGTGTTTGTGGATCTGTGCTTCCTTGAGAATGAGCCTCAAGTCAGCTCTAATTTTACACACAAATATTTTTTATTCCTGAAACTTGAAAAATAATAATACTGTTCCTTTACCCATGATCCCTAAATGGAAATTACTAACTGCTTTGCCTAAAAGGAACACCTAGTAATTTATTTATTCCAGCAAAGTTATTTTAGAATTCAGGGATTCAAGGGATAAGCATCATTTAAAAAAAATAAAAGCTCAAAGACTTCCTGCAAAAAGATTTTTATTTG
The DNA here is from genome assembly GCF_001522545.3 of Parus major. Lineage (NCBI taxonomy): Eukaryota > Metazoa > Chordata > Aves > Passeriformes > Paridae > Parus > Parus major. The sequence goes on along the minus strand of NC_031768.1, from coordinate 56,367,842 downwards.
CCAGCTGTACAGGGTACTACAACAAGTGCCTAAACCTGAAAAAAAATAAAATATTGTGCAGCATTTCAGAGCTTTTATTCTGTGATTGTAAAATATCTGGGAGGTTTGCCAGACTCAGTCAAAAGAAGAGTACAGCATTTTCTCATCACTAATAACAATGACCTGAAGTCACGTTGAAGATTGTAAGGTCAATTTCCTTCTTAAATTGAAAAAAGAAAATAGGAGAACAGATGTGGGTAGTTGCTTCTGTATTTATAAATTGCATGACAGCTGGGTTAGGCTATATCATCTCCAGTTTCTATGCAGTTAAGGTGTTTTTATTGAATCATTCATACTAATCAGATAGAAGTGTTTAGGTGTATTTTTAAGCTATTACATAACATAGAAAAAGCTGCCAGCTTCATAGTGTACATTCAAAATTGGATATTTTTCTTCATTAAATATGTTCAGGTAAGTTTACCATGTGGCATGCACATTTCAAAACGAATTTTCTGGATTTGAATAATTGGTTCTGAATTGATACAGCATAAAGGCATGTGATGATAAAATGAGTACATTTTAAATAAAAGTGAAAATACATAAAGTGTTAACTATGTAATAACAGAGATTTGTTTATTTGGTGTATTTGGGCTTGTAGGGTTTTTTGTGGGTGGTTGGTATTGTTTTTTTAGGGTCTTTTGGTTGCTTGCTTGCTTTGTTTTAAGGGTTTTTTTCATAGTATAAATAGCAGAAACAGTAGCTGTGCAACCAGCACATTGATAAAAATTATTTCACCGTTTCAGAAGCATATAACGCACAAAAATTGTCATTCTGCCCTATTTCATATATTAATCTGACTGTTTTATCACATATATAATTTCTTATTACCGACTCATTATGTCTATCTGCTGAAACACAAATTTGCCCATGATACACACCAATATTTTTGGCTACTATTTCTTCATATTACATTTACATTAAAATACCAACCATCTGCTTGTGGTTGACAGCATCTAGGCAAATCTTTCATTTAAATCCCAGCATTGTATTTCACCCTCATTGGGGAAAGCATGTAAATCAAAAAAAACATTTCGCTGCTTTATACTGTGCAATTAATTTTATCTTACCTACATATTTTAACATTAGACATAGGGTTACTATTGAGCCTAGACCTACAAGAACAAAAAGGAACCTCATGAGCACAGTTTATCTGAAATGTCTTATATGTCAGTTACAGAATGAGATAAATCTTTGATGATGCCTTCTGTCTCCCTGACATAAGGAAAGACTAGGTGAATAGTTAGACTTAAAAGATTAACTTCTAACATTTGTATTAGAGTACCAAGCATAAGCTTTGAAGTGAAGTCTCAATTAACTAAGACTAAGAGATAAAACAGTTTTCTAATCTTCAGCCAAGCATTCGATGCATAGTTTCTCTAACCTATGTGGTGTATACATCAAGTATTTTGGTGAATATGGCAAAACACTTTAAATAGCTAAAAAAACCCAACAGACCCACTGCTGGCTCACAGATATCTTGTTGTCCACCAGGACCCCTAGTCCTCCACAGAACTGCTTTCCAGTAGGTCAACCCAAACAGGGGGTTTGGTGGCTGTCCCGAAGTGGCAAGGAGAAAAATAAGATAAATAGAACTAATCAGTTTTAGTACAGTCTCCTCTCACCCTGAGTTTCAGAAAAAAAATCAGTAAGATAAGTTAAAGCAGCCCTCAGGCAGCTTTAACTTGTGCAATCAGCCTTTATACAGCAGATTGTCCAAAGTCTCTCTGTCCCTGGCAATATAACAAGGGCCACGTTTACAAGTGGGTGACCTGCTTCTGAACGACAACTGAAACATTTAGAACCAGATTAAAAAAAAAAATACTTTTCATTCCTCACATCCTTTATAAGGTCTTTGTCAAGAATGAGTGGTTATTTTTTATGAACAGGGCAAGGAGAGGACTCCCATGCCACAGAGAGATCCAAGTCCCCAGGTGCAGCACCATGTGCACACAGCTCTTGAGCCCAGCAGGGGTGACAGCTTTGCTCCCTCACTCCATTTCAGTAGCTGAGGCTCCTACAGGAGATGGAGGGAACAAGAGATGCCTGTGTCCCTTTGCAAGACCAGCAGCAGCATTTCCTCCTCCTGCATCCCCATCAACCTCCCAGCTGTGCTGCATCAGCTCAGTGTTCCTATTAGGGCCTCTGGGCACTACAGTAAATAGTGAGCATTAAGGGATATAACATGCAGCAAAGTCTAACAGTGCTCATGCGTCACTAATTACCATAATGAGAAACTTGCGGCACATCAGCCAAGAAGAATTTGCATTGATTGTTTTTATCCTGTTCTTCAGCTGGAATAGGAAGAACTCCCTTGGATCCCCACTTGACCTTGAGGGCTTCTTCTCTTTCTGTGTGTAGATATTCCTTGAAGGTACATGTAAGGCAAATGAATAAACACAGATTTAACCCCACAAATGATTTGTTTTTTAACAGGTCTACCTACTGAGAGTGTGTATGTAAATTCCAGTTGTGACCAAAGAAACTAAAAGTTCAAATTTCATCTGATCTCAGTTGGCACAGGCATATTGAAGAGCAACTGCTGTTTTCACACTGCTCCTAATTCACTGTAAGGCCCTGCTGCATGTTTGCTATTGATCTTAGACACTTCTGCTGTTGATTACAAACAGTGACTCAGGAAATATGGATTCCTATTCCACTGCAACAGCGTTAATATTAGAATTACTTGAAGAGTAAATGTTCATGCAACACCACTATTGGCTAGAACAACTTCTTTACAACAGTTGTTAAAACATATCTTCTGTGATGAACCTATGCTTACTGGAGAAAAGGCAACAAAGAAAGGTTTCTGGAGCACAAGATATGGTACTGAAAAGCCTCCCAGGCCATTGATTCCTATCCTCTGCTCTAACAGGCATTTCCTGTTTCCTATAATCCATTCAAAAATGTATTAAGCTCCGCTTTAAAGCTACTTAAATTATTTCCTTATTTTACTCTTATTGGAAGGCAGTTCCAGACAGGTGGAAGGTGGCTAGACAGTTGTATTGATCTCTAAATTCCCTGGAAATTCTATTTATAAAATGTTAAGCATTCTGTTAAGGATTTCCAAGTGGGTGTTTCTGATGGCTCAATACATAACAATTGTTCTGCTGATAACAATCCTCTGTGTGTTTCATTTATAATGATCCATTTTATTTTCCTTGTAATAATAGCATATTGCCATTTCATGCAGCTGTTACATGCACTTTATGAATGTTCCACTGCCTTTTTTTAACGTAATTGACTCAGTCCTTCGAGTTGCCAAGCACCTGATCTCTGATTCCAGTGAGAAAGCCTTAAGCAATACCCTAAGGTAAACCCTGTACCTAAGGACTTCATTTTTTTTCAGTCATGTATTTTACACAGATACATACAGACTGGCTGTGATGGCAAGGGGCTTCTGGAGATCATCTAGCTCAGTTTCCTTGCTAGAGCAGGTTACACAGGATTGTGTCCAAGCTAGTTTTGAATGCCTCCAGAGGAGCAGAATCCACAACCATTCTGGGCAATGTTCCATGAGAATGTCTGTCACTCTCACAGTAAAAAACTTTTCCTTATACTCAGATGACACTTGCTGTGTTCAGTTTGTGCCTGTTGCCCCTTGTCCTGTCACTGGGAACAACTGAAGAGAACTTGGTTCAGTCCTCTTGACATCTGCCTGACAAGATATCTATGTGCATTGATAAGATTCCCTCTCAGCTGCCTCTTCTCCAGGCTGAATAGGCCAAATTTGCTCAGCCTGAGGGACATGCTCCAGTCCCCTGATTATCTTCAGAGCCCTCTGTTGGGCTCTCTGCCACAGTTCCTTTTCTTGGACTGGGGAGTACAGAACTGGGCACAGTACTCTGGGTGAGGCCTCACCAGGGCTGAGTAGAGGGCCAGAATCACCTCCCTCAACCTGCTGGCAATGCTCTTCCTATTGCAGTCCAGAAAAATTTGCCTTCTGGCCACCTGGGCACACTGCTGGCTCACAGACACCTTGTTGTCCCCCAGGACCCCCAGTTCTTCTCCACAGAGATGCCCTTGCTGGTCAGATTAAGGTCCCACAAAGTAGCTCTCCTCATAACCTCTCTATTACTTGGAGAAGGAAATTGCTATCAATGCATTTCAGTAACCTTCTGGATTGCTCATGCCTGGCTATGTTGTCCCTACAACAGGTGTTAAGCTCATTGGAGTTCCCCATTCAGACCAGGAATTGTGATACTCCTACTTATTTATCTATAGAGGGGCAGATCTGCCTAGTTTTCCTGGTCATATGGCCTGTAGCATAGCCCCATTATAATATCACCTCTCTGCCCTCCCTTTAATCCTGATCCATAAGCTCTCAGTCAGCTCCTCATCCATTCCCAGCCAGAGCTCCATGAATTCCAGCTGGACACTGACATAGAGGGTAACACCCATTTCCCGTCTCACCTGCCAATCATTTCTAGAAAGCCTGTATCCTTCCATTCCAACACTCCAGTCGTAGAAGCCACCTGCCATGTCTCCATGATGCCAATGAAATCATAGGCCTGCCGGGATAGTCTGTCTCTGTGCATAGATCTGATTAACACAAAGGCTCATTATAGTATTTTTAAAATCATCGTGTTCGGTTTAACCATACCTTTAATAATTATAGCACATTTTAAAATAGTTTTGCCTTCAACTACAAGGTCCATGTTTTGATTTCCATTATCTTGGTTTAAATGTGTATTAAAAAGTGAATAATTAAAAACTCTAGATTGTTTAAAGAAAAGTAAAACTTAGCTCTACTTTTTTTTATGTACCTGAACATAAAAAGATAAATGCCATGTAAGGTAGCCGTCTATTAACTTCCTGTAGTCACACTTGCTGTCATGATTCATTGACTGCTCATCAACTCTGAGGTGTGGTTACAACAATGACATGTAATCAACAGAGGTCTCCACTGCATCATCCTCATGAAAGTAGGTTCTTATTGCTGTGTTGCTTCTTAACTTTAAGGATCTAAACTGAACCAGCATTTGGTCTGGCTTCAAATTTGAAGGAAGCAACGCTCTTACATGCATACTTTTTTTTAACATAAACCAAACATTCAGAATGCAATTGGGAAACAACTAAACCTACATATCAAACTTCTGTGTGTTCTGCATCTCACTGGTAGATAGAATACCTGATGATTTTGATTGCTCCCTTTCTACATCTCTCTCTGACACTCCTACCATTACCTATTATTAAATGAAAACCTGACCCCTTTGAAGTTAACGGGAAAAAGCCTTCCTACTTTTAATGTTATTAACTTTCAGTAAAGTTACTGCATGGATCAAATCTTTGTGTTACCAGCAAGTGCTGTTCCTTGACTTGAAAAGAACTCTGCAAACATGTAGATGCTCATGTTATTATATCCTGCTGAAGGATGTGAACATTTTACTTTGAAAAACAGCCTTAAAAAATAACAGCTAGTAATATATCTCATTGGACTGCTGTGAGATCATTCATAGAGTACAAATTAGTTTTTGTACTGTGAAGCACCTTTGGATCTTTGGATGAAAGATGATGTGTTTAAACATGAAGAATTAAAATTAATCTCTCCATGGAATTTTTTAAGAATAAAAAAGATGAGCAATACAGTTTAATTAGTAAACGAATAAAAATTAAAAATGCTTAATAATGTACAATTTATATTTCTCAATGGAAACCAATATTATGCCTAGATTATAGTCAAGATAATATTATTAGTAGAATAAATGAGTCAAATTAATCATGACTGAAAATCTGATTATCACAGGGGATCATGCTGCTACCATACACTTCACAAACCTTTACTTTTATCTTCTTATTACAACACCAAATTTCTCCCTCTCTGCAGAGAGTGTATAGGATTTTCAGTTTTCAGTATCTTCAGAATGCTGCTTTGATATTCTAATGCACATCTTGTGAATGACGGGCCTCAAATTAATTTTTTCTTACAAAGAAGAGACTACAGACAAGGACAACTGTTTTTAATAATATTATTTACAAGGTGATAATATGCAATTTGTTACTTGTCAAAACAGCAGGAATTATGTTCTCATTCTGTGTTAAATATAATTAGCTAATATTTTCCAAAGGATATGCAGACAGAAGATGTGTCTCATATTTTTAACTTTGTTGCAAATTTCATTGTTTGCCTTCATTTATTCTTGTTCTAAGAATGCAAAAATTTAACTTATGGTTCCAATATGCTCAAATGAAATCCCTTATAAAGAAGTTGGCTTTCTTCAGCCCTATAGGCATTCATGTTCAATGTATGTACATATCCATAAGGATTTTTTAAAGGAAATAATTATTAATTAGACTGTGTATAATGAAGGATTACATACATTTTATTCTGGGACTATTAAAAAAAAAAACAAAAACAACCAACAACACAACCCCCGCCCCCCAAAAAAAACCCCCAACTTCTTAGCCTTTGTATCTTTTAAAGCACTTTTTTTCTCAAATAAATTATGTCTAATAAATTATATATATATTTCTTCTGGCTAATTAAAGCAGTTTATAGATTATTTAGTTGGGGCTAATGCATTGTTTTCATGGTCTTGCGTAATGGAAAGGGGCTCTACAAGCCTCTTGTAAAAATAAGCCCTACCCTAAAGAGTTTACAGTAAAATGACGAGAAAGGTACATGAAATAAGAAACAGAACAAGAACAAAATAACAGTCTGATGACATGCAATATTTTGTAGTATAGAAAGGTTGTGGGTACAATTTGTAGTAAATCAGACTAGATCTGCTGTTCTAACTGCATCCACTCAAGGGAGGGAAGCTTGGCAGCAAGCCTCAGAAATAGTCTCCTCCAGGGCAGATTAGTTGTATTTGCATGAGCAGTTCTTGGCTTTAGATCCTTTCTGGACCTAGCATAGTTTATACAAGGGTCCATTTTTAAATAAAGACAGAGAGAGAGGGAGTGTGTATTTAAACACATATTTATATTTTTGTTGATCTGTCAGTGTGTATGTGTGTATATAAATAATTATTGATTTGAGGTTTGAGGAAAGAAGTTTAAATCAACATGTCAAAAATAATGAGAGGATTATGTTTCGTCCCACCTGAATGTTTTGTTTATATCATGAAAATGTGGCCATGTATCACATATTTTGAGGCAGTGATGAAGGACACAAGAGTGTAGGAAGTTTCCCAGCCTGATAGACTGGGAAGGGTGGGGGGAAAAAACCCTCAGATCTATAAAGTCTACAAAAACATTTGTTGGGGTGTGCATTGAAACACACTTGGATTTAATTTAGGAAGGAATTGCTTAGGTCAGAAGAGAACTTGGGAACAAACATTTTTAAACCACAGGTAGTCAGTATACTGGCCAAACAGTCAGTATATAAGGCCAAAACTGAGAAGGAGAAACAAATTACCTCTTAATACTAATGAACTACAAGAAAACCACTGGAATCAGACATTTCTATAAGGATCAATAGTAGGATAATTAATACACAATAAATATAAAAAGGTCAAGTCCTTTTTTAATAAGAGTAGAATTCAACTCACCTAGATTCGAATGTCTAATGAACTTTGAAATGAACCCCTGATTTAAGGGGTTGAATACAGAATATCTCTGGAGAATCTTTCACTCCCAGTGACAGTGTCTCTGGAGAAGCCTGTTTTGCTGTACTAACTATAGAAAAACCTAATGCAACTCCAGCCCTAATAATTAAGTCCTTGGTTTTAAAGATCTATAGATGGTTGAGTACCTAAGTGAGGTGATTATGTGCTACAACCCTCACTCTTTCTTCTCTTTATATCTCAGGGGTAGCCATGCCAATTGCAATTCATAGCAATGACAAGTGTTTCAGGGGGAAAAAAATGAACAAAACCCACCCACCCAACCAAAAAAAATCCCAAACCAGAGTTAGTAGGTAAGGCAGGAGCCAAGAAGGAAATGGAAGAAAGGCGTTCTATGACTTCTGTGCAAGCAATAGAGATCCCACCTGTTAGGCAAATACCTTTCAGATTACAGACCATGTGGGAATCAAAACAATAAAGGGACCCCACCACATCAACTGCTGAGATACAGCCAATATTTAGCCAAGATCATGAGAATCATGGGGGAAGAAAATGAGTCAAGGGGAAATCTGATATGGCAGTTTAAAGGCCAGGGCATAAACCTGAGTAATTATAAGACCTGATCTTGGGGGTTTTTTTATGAATTTTACATTAGAGCTCAAAGATTTTAATGCTAAAGCAGTCCAGGCATAATAAACTAAAAGACAGGCTTGTTCTCACAGTGCCTAGGGAATAGAAATAAGGTAATAGTAGGTGGTAGTAGAAGTAAGAATGTATGTCCAGTGCATGCCCAAGTTTCTTCTCCCTTACTTTTCTTTTGGTCTCATGATGTTTCTATTTTTGAGCACAAAATACAGAAGAGGCTTAGTAGCTAAGGGATCCCCAAATTCATCACCTAACTCCTTTTCCAAGAGACAGGGTTAAAGGTCCTCTACACTAACATGGCAGAGGAATTGTTTCTTGGAAAAGTGATTTAACTAGTAGGATACAGTGCAGAAGAATTTACATCCATGATCTCTGCCAGCCTAAATATTACTCGTAAATCTTGCATATCCTTTCTGCCCAGCACAAGCAATCTGGTGACTCTCCTTGGCATGTGTAGTAACAGGATATTAAATTAAAAAAATAATTTATCTTGAAAGGAGAAAACTCCCAAATCTGCCATCCTGCCATTTTCTTCAACTGAAACATCTCAGTTCTGCCCAGTTGGTTTCCTAGATTCTTAAATGCTTTTAAAGACTTAATTTCAGTTTCTTTGTGCCTCAGTTTTGTGTTTTCAGTCTTACAACAAAAATTATGTTTCCCTGCAGAAGTAAAGAAATTCATAATTTTAAACTGCTCAGACATTCATGTAGCGCCAAGACCAAACAAGAACGTAGATAAAAGAGGTTAAAAACTAAATGCCATATATTTCCAACATGCCTCTCCTCCCATTTCTGAAAACACAGAGCATAATAAAAACTAGCAGAAAGAGCTAAGTTGTTTGATCATACTACAAATATTACTCCAATGTTTCTGTCAAGGTCAGATTCTGGCAAGTGTCATTTTCTATTTGCTACGTGAAGTACTATGTGTTCAAGTTACTGTGCAACTACCCCAGGGCTTGCAGAGCTGCTGCGTGTAACTCCTCAGAACCATTTTGTCTAACATTTTTATCTGCATTTGTTGTTCCTTTGTTCTGGCTCTACCTGTGTTTCTTCTAATTATCCATTTTAAATTATGTTCACCCAGTCTCATACTAAGTTCAGTGTGGTTAAAGATGCATAAGTTAATACCTGTTTAAAGTACACTGGAGAGACTCAAAGCTACATCATTTTGTATATGATACGCTGTGCAAATGAAGGCAGGCAGAAGAGTATATAATTTATAAATGAGATTCCAAGGAGTGTATCTCAAATGGATGCTAAAGAATACAAAGCATGTTTATGAAAACAAACAAACAAACAAAAAGCCCCAACAAAACTTTTCTTGTTTTAGATCCACAGTCCTACTCTGGAGTGAACCTTATCTGCATTTCCAAGGCTGAAAGTCAGCTGAAAAGCTTTCCTATAATACAATATTTTACTGTTATGTCCTAATATGGGAGAAACCTCTCAATGAAAAAGCTACTTTATGTTAACTGGTGGATTATAGAAAAAAAATAGTAATGCATCCCCTTTTTTTTTCAGTAAAATAATACTTTTAGTGTCAACAAAGATTCCAACTTTCTCATGCTTCACAAACTTTTCTGTTACAACCTATGAGCTGAATTTTTCACTTCTGATGATACTGCTATCACAAAGCCAGTGTCTGATACAAATCGATGATGCATTGGCTATGTTCTACCATTCAATTGCCATTCATTTTATCATTTCAAAGACGACTTTTTAAACACAAGAAAACACTGGCACCCCTACATAGGGATAGAGAAAACTCTAATCTTAGCAAACTATAATCCTTTTACAACTGTTATTATTTTAATCTTCTGTAAAGAAACGCCAGTTAACCTGGCTGCTGCCCAGGTTGCCTCTCTTTGACAATTTGCCAAGGATGACAATTTCCTGGAGAATGCACTGACACTCTGCACTGATGTGCTGCTGAATGTGGGACACTGCAAAGCTAAAGTGGGAGCAAAGGTCATGGATTAGAATGAATTAAGCAAACGTGGATTAAGAAAGATCAATGAGCAGGGACACAGACTCATCAGGCTCTGTTTAGATAATCTGCTTTCTCCGACTAACATTTTCTTCCAATGTTATAGCTGAACAACATGTACTTGAAGCTCACTCTTGTCAGCTCCTGAGAAACTATCAGTAAATCAGGCAGACAAGATAGTACCCTGAAATGTAAAAACTCTGCCAAGGACTGATATTGACCCTGATCCCCAGATACTACAAGTACTGTGACTGAACAGACAGGTCTGAAATCCCAGATGATGAAACCATCAGGTCAGCTGCTCTGGCTCAGAGTATTACTGAGGAAGAACAGAGAGAGGCAACAAATGATACTGTACTAAACTGTGGAAAAGGGCATTCTCCAATGTTATCCTTTATTAGTGATGACAGAAATGTTGGCAGAAGAAACCTGTCATTTCAGAGGAAATAGCTTGTAGAAAAATATAATCCTACAAACTTATCAGAGAAAATTCTCAGGGTCATAAAAGCTGTGGGAAGAAGATGAAATGAGTGAAGTTCCCATAAGCCACACGGTGAGTAAGGACATTAAAAGCGTGAAGAGAAGAATTAGGATATTTACTGACTAAGAGAAGTCTCATAAGGAGTTTGATCTGTCAGTCAGTAGGAAAAAAACCAATGTCCCAACTCATGTGCATAGGATTGACATTTCCTACACTGAGATCTACCTTTTAACGGTATATACTCCACTATCTTACAAAGTTAAAAAAACAAAAATGCAAAATCTACCAAAGAGCTGAAATGACAATATAGTAGACATCATACTATAGGAACCACCTCAGAAGTGATGACATGTGTGCTGAACATATCTCATCCAGTATGACCTCATAAGATCTCAGATTCTAACCTCAAACCACCTTCGCTGCCCTAAATGATACCTAGAGAATGATTATTCTGTATAATCTAGAAACAGAAGAAACTTGTATAATCAAGTTGCTTTTTTCTCTGTCACTGCAGGATTTTTCTTATTGGTGCATATTAACTGATTTGCCACAGTAGCTGTGTCACAAAGGTACTTAAGAATTTTACAGATAGACCAGTAAGATTTCTGCTTAAGTGACAGTGTACACACAGAAAAGATACTGATAAAATTAGGAAAAGGATTGATTTTTCACCAAGTTACTGATGGAAAAATACTTCCCTATCAGGGAATATCTTATGAACTGCATACAGTAAAAATATATATTTAACTTCCTATCTCTGTTTACGATTCCATAGGACAAGGTCAGTTCCAGCACACAAAAGAAGTGTGGGGTATATGAAAAGATATTAAAATCAGAAAACAATGTCAAAACAATCTTTTGTTCACATAATGAATATAGAACCGAATTTGTCTCTTATAGACTGTTAGAATAGAAAGTGACTTGCTTATGTCTAAAAACTCACCCATTCTTAAAAAAAATTAGAAAACTCATGATTTATATTTGCCTCACACTCAACTTGGTTGCATATTTTTTCAGGGACAGAAAAAAATCAGGTAAATGTTTTTTTTCCCTTCTCATTTTCCCTTCTTCTGGTATCCAGTGAAAGACACAGGAAATAATTAACACAATGCTGGACCTGAATTCAGTCCAATGTAGCTACCATAAATCAGCAGATCATACCAGGACAAGAATTCACCAGGTCCAGCATCCTTTCTTCAACAGTCAGGAGTATGAGGGATCAGCATGCTTGGAGTGTCCTTTCTCCTGGCATGCACTTGCACCAGTAAGAGCCCCAGGGACTACCTGAGATGAAGGCTCCAGACTTCTGTGTTCAATAGAGAAAATGGGGCTGACCACAGTCATTTTAAGATTCTAATTACACTGTTGGCTCCTGAAACATCTTGCAGCAATGAGTTCCACAATTTAATTACAGGCATGATATGACAAAGTACTTCCTTTGTTTATTCCAAAACTGCTGTATGAAACTTGCATTGAAGGCTCTCTAGATTTCGCATTGTGAGAAATAATGAACAGCTGAACAGTTTACCATACATCAGAGATAAAGACTAAATTATCATTCTTCAAGCAACTTAGCTGGTCTCTCATCAGGATCTCTAAGAGAAAACTCTCAAAAATGTACTTAAACATATAGAAAATGTATTTGTGTGAAAATCACGGGATCTTGAAAGGAGAGAGGGAGCGAAATTATAGCAGCTATTTGTTCATGGGTTCATAGTTTGGGATTTTTTTTTTTGTTTTATATTGACTAAGGAAGCCTTGCTTCTAACCATTTGCACAGGCAAATTTTAAATTATTTAGTTGTGGGAATTTTCCAAGATATACACATTTTTAAAGAGTATTCTGTTAATGTAAGAGTAAAATAATTCCTGAAAGTACAAAGTTCATAACATATATGATTACAAATCCCTTTTGCAATTTGCATAATGCCTTATTCACTCCTTGATATTTAAGGGCACTTATGGAGGGAATGTAAGTGTTATTACAGTGAGTGACATACCATATGGCAAGTAGGATCAGCTGCAGCTTTGTACACTGTTGTCATTTTTCCCCTTGTACTACAGTTTTGCATGATGTAATGTTTTCCTGTTGTTCAACAGTCTACCATTTAAGCTTGCCTTATTATAAAATGCCATTTTAAGGAGTTGCAGCTGAACCTGCTCACCACAAGTCTGCATTTATTTCACAGCTGTCTATCACACTGTCATCCCACAGGTGTACTCCAACTTTACAATTTTTCTGAGCTTCATCTTGTGATGTAACAAAAAATGTATTATGCAAGATGAAGAAATGGCAGCCAAGAAAGTAAATGCTGCTAAATGTCATTTTACAATACAACTTGGGCATGCAAATGCAAGTAACCTTAGAGGATGATAATATTTGCACTCTCAGCTAAATATGATGCACAAATGATAGTGGAAAGGCCAGATCCTGAAAAGTAAAAGTCCTCTCCTGGGTACAAGTAAGAAATATAAATTAGGCCTTGGAGAAGGGAAGGGTAGGGGGGAGACTAAAGGCAGTGTCCATTAAAATAGGAGAAATTTGGGGGTTTTCTGTGCTTACGATCAACTGTCACCAATGAAAATTTTGGAAAATAGAATTCATCTGGAGTTTATTTTCTGACTTAAGTGGAATTACAGCTCTTTAGGTGTAGTCCTGTTGCCCCATTCTCCAACAGTATCAGAAAAAGCAATGTAGAATGTATAGTCGAAAAAAGGAAGAAGATATATTAAATTTTAATTTAAAATTTAAGTATAATGACACATTTAAAACACTTGAGTGTTTCTTCAAAGTTCAGGCAACTATGAAGAACATTCTCTCTTCATTTCACTATACTTGGTCTCACACTTCCTCTTTCCTCCTCAATATGCTATACCTGTTTTTCTATCCGCAAGTCATCGGCAGTGTTGTGATCTAAGATTCCATTTCAAGGTCAAACACTGCTGTATGTCTACATGAAACATTCCTTTGATTCATTTAGGCTGCTGACATATGCAGGTACACTGGGAGGAAGAAAATGAAAAAATAACTAAGGAATTTTTTTTTTTACAGTGGGATATGCCACTGGTGAAAAAAAAAGTATTTTCAAATCTCAGTATGAATTTTAGGTCTCCATTAGAAAATTAGTTTTATTTATGAACCAATCAGGAAAACTATAAATGTCAACAACTAAGAAATGCTTCAAATAAAAAGTGTTTAAAAAACACTCTTCTGAATTTGAACATTAGTGTTAATAGAAATATTTTCAGTGTGCAATCATATAGAATTACAACCCAGTTGTTTCTAAGTCAGCTTCTTGGGTTTGACATTTTGAAAATGAAAGACTGGGTAAATGTGAAGATAATGGAAGTTGAACTCAAATTTAGAGGAAATGGTAAAATTAATATACAAATATGTTTTCAATTAAATAAATCACCATAACTTGTTAATCATTTTGGAATACATGCCATTATAGTTGAATACATTAAATCCCATATTCTCATTTCATATTACTTCTGGTGCCAGCACTGAATTACAATAAAATGAATGTCTTGTTTATTCTTAAGCTAATTGAGAGTAGATATGGCCAGTAATTTTCGTAAATTCTTTCCTGATTAGTTATGAAACTGCAAGAGGAAAACATGGCTTCATAGAAAAAAAATACTAGAAAATATTGAAATTTGTTTATAACTGCAATTGAAGTTACTCTTTCATATCAAGACCCTTACTCTATGCTTTACCTTACTTGTTTTTATCAACTGGAAGACAAAGTAGATTAGTAACAAAAATGTCTGCAACAAGGAAAGTTAAAAATCCTACTCCCTCATTAATATGTGTATTTCATGTCTTATTACACCTACTTTAAGTACCGATTTACCAGATATTTTCTTTTGGTTAATAACTAGAAAGGTTAATAACTAGACAACCAAAATATCTTAGAACACATCTTTATTTTTCTGTGTGAACAACAAATATGATTATTGGAATCTTTCTTGATAATATTGTGGTTTCTCTAATTAATTGCCCATAGTAAACTTCACTGATGTGAAACAAGCACCTAAGGCCTATTCTTTTTTTTTGACTTGGAAATCTGAAAGTCTCTTAAAGAAAAAGCTTCTTAAGGAAAACAGTGTTCAGTTAGAATTCTGTTAATTTTGTGCAGTTATGGCTACTTGCTTCTTTTATATGCTTTCATATTAATTTTCTATTGAAGGATTTGCATTTGAATAACAACAGCTGCAAGATTTGTGGCTTGAAATACTGGGAAAAATATAATAGGTACTGAAAAGTCTATTGCAATTGCACGATGCTGGCTTAAAACTGTACTTTCCTCTTAAAATTTTAACTCTAGTGGTGAGCTTATTTGCTATTTATACAGGGAACAAAACCAGTTCTGCTTTACAAGGTTCACTTTCACATTTATAATACCAGCTGCAGATACTGTCTAAGCTGAGAAAGAAGAGGGTAATTCTTTTGTTCACTCTGATTTTGTGATTCTGTTAAATTTAGGTAAGTTGGCAAACAAGGAAAAAGAGAGCTATAGAATAAAAGGTAAATGAAATTCTAAAGAAAACAGAGGCTTAAAAAGAAAATTATGATGGAAGTTACTGAAAAAAAAATATACTGTGATATCCCAGAAGCCTTTCTATTTTTCATTTTGTTTCAATTCTTTCAAAGCTAGTTTCTTCTTTCCCTAAATGATCATTTAAAAACAGGTCTCATAATGCTACAATTTCTATTGAAAATAAATTGTATCAAGAACATAACTTTTCTAGTAATTTTCTACCAGAGAGCAGTTTCTTAAAACTATTCTTGCTTTTCAACCTGCTTTTGAGAAATTTACTTTTATATAACACCCATATTTTCTTAGTATTCACTGAATTGCTGGAAATCCATGTATGGTCACACAACAACAGTTATACATGTAAAGTTACATTCCCCAATGTATAAGAAAGTTTAGCAAGTTTGGAATGAGAACTTTAATTGGTATTATCTTCCAACAGTAACTACGGCAAACACAATAAATAGGAACATTTAAATGTAGACAAACGCTGTTATTACTGGAAATGTAGTGTTGGATATTTTGATGAGCAGTGGAAAGAGTAAAATCAGGAGATAAATCAGTAAATATGAAGAGCTGATACAAAACAGAATGGGAGATGAACAAGTTAATTCAAACACTATCATGATGGATGTGGGAAAGACTTCATTACATAAAATGTACTCCTAATTATTGCTAATACTAACTAGATTAAGTAGTTGAATACTCAAGGACATATATGACAGTCATATAGAATCATCTGTGGAGTCACAGAAAATCATCCAGGGATAAGCTCCTATACAGCGGGTTGGTGTGCCTGGACAAAGGAAAGGAGAGGCTTCTAGTCGTAGTTTTTAGCTACAGAAAATCTTCAATAACTTTTGGGGCTTGTAAAGAAATAAAATAATAAAAGGTACAAGAAAAAAAGTCAAATATTTATCACTGATATGACACAACTTTACAAAGAAGGCATCATATTCCAGACAATTTTAAAAGACTTGTATTAATTCAACATTAATAAGAATTAAATGCTGTTCTAAATTAATAATTCCTTATAAAAACAGAACAAAAGTTTTTATCATCTAGAATTCTTTTTCATAGCAGATCTAATAATAAATGGGAAAGACATTTAAGCAGGCTGATGAAATATTAAATTAATGGTAATTTTTTTGTTTTGTATCACAAAAGAAAAAAATTAAACCCTCTTCTTTAAAGAATACTTTATGTCATGTGTGTAGTTTCTGTTTAGCAATAGTATTTGTCAGTGCACAATGCTTATGTGTAGAACTTCAAACATGTTGCATAAATTCTCATGTTCAACTATCATGACTGGTTTTAACATTACCTCCAGTTGTAGAAATGCCAATAATTTAAACTCAAGTTTTTGCTGCTAGTTTGCCTTTGAAAATATCAAGCTATTAAAATTCTTTCAAAAAAGAACTACTTTGCAGTGAAAAGATTAAGGAACCTGTTACTCCATCTGTAACAGTATTTAGATTCCACAGCAAAGAAATTTAACAAATGTGGGCAAACTGCTCAAACAGCTGATGGAGTGAACCATTGAAATGGCTCAGACTCCAGGGTTTGAAATTCTCCTTTGGCTGTACATTGTCTCAACATGTTATAGAGAAATGTAGAGCTCCTCTCTCTCAAGGCCCGAGTTGGGATAAGGAGTAAATAAATGTTCTTTAGAGCACTCTTCATCTCAGGAATTTTGTGCAACTCATAAGCAATTCAAAACAGATGTGCCAAAAAAACTGAATATTAGATTGAATATTTTATGACTTCATAAGACAGAAGTGAGAAAAACAGAGCATCATTCTCTAATAGGATTCTTTAATACACTTTGTGAAAAGATGTGTTCATTTTTCCAAATAATGCAGAGTAGAAAGTAATTTGGACCAGAGTATGTTTCTGTATCCAAATGTCTAGAATATTCTGCTGTGGGGTAAGAAGTCCCAGATAATTCCAGACATGGTGTCTGCATGTAATATTCAGCACTAATTGTACACACCTGTATAAAGTGTCAATTTACCCAGGTACTGGGGTATACTGTCTCTTCTTGACCGAGTATCTAAAAGATTTTGCATGAAAAATCTCTTACTTCTGAATGAAAACAATCACAAGGAAACTCAGCCCTGACCTCAGTGTCAATGTGCTCAGTGCTAGGTAGACAGAGTATGCACACCTTCACCAACTCAAAGAACCTGTGAAGCAGATTTGCTTTTGAATTTAAAGAATTGTGAATATGGACTAAGGTGCTTAGTGCTTTGCATCACCGGGTATATTTAAATTCTTCCCCCTTTTTGATATCTAATTTCTTCTTGCTTTCTCCAAGCAGATGCTTGTTTCAGACTGGTAATGTGTGAAAAAAAGATCTGGGCCAGAACTCTGTGAGGAAAACTACTGGAAGAATGCACAGCAAAAACAACAGACCATCAGCTTTAATTAGTTATCTTCTTATTGTAATGTAGTCTGATGACCAAAAAGTAACTGTAGAAGTATTACTTCTTTATGTATCTAAATAATAACATAAAAAATCATTAAAAAATCTATTAGTCTCATTCTATTATGTCTTATAATTGAAGTAGTTACTACTCTACAACATATCTACTGTGATAGTAGACATTAAGCAAACATTAGCAAAAACTTCATTGGACTGAAACTGCATTACACACTATTTTTTTTTGGTTTTTTTAAATCTGCAGTGAATCTTTTAGCCTAATAACAGCAGTAACTAAGTTTAAAATTCTTACTGGCCCTGAAAACTGTCACAAGAATTTTGCAACGAAAATCTGTTACCACTTTATCCCCCAGCAGCAGACCCCAGCAGCCTTGTTCTCAATTTTGGTGACCTACTGCTGCATGAGAAAAAATCCAACAACCTTTCAAAAAAAATCCCATGGCTGACCTTAGCTACAACTTTTCAGTACACCAGTTTCTGCTTATGCATTTCACCCACCACAAGCAACTTTTCTCTGATGGAGCTTCTTTCCCAGCATAGAGTCTTCTCCAATTTACCCTCACAGGAACTTCTCTCCCTACTGGAATCTCCAGCTGGCCAGGGAATACACCAATATTGATAAAATGTTTTGGATGCACTGGTTGGTTCCATACCTGGCATTAGCTTCACCCCATCCCTGCTGGCATTCTTTACATATTATTTGAAGTTAAAAATGTAATGATATTTTTTTTCACTTCTTCCTCCCCAGTTTTCTACCGCATGATATTAATAAGTGTCCATTAGTGGTGCTGAAGTTATCTTTAGATAAAAAAGTGTCTTTTCTATAAGTTTCAGCTGCAGCACAGACCAAAGCACGTGTTCATCCATTGAAATGGACTCATTAGCTTCACAGGATTGTTTAAATGTGAAAATTATATTAATTACTGCATAAAAACTTTTGGTCAGGTTGTACCTAAAAAGCATCAATCATAGAAATGTCAGTTGTGATTGTAAAATAATATATTCAGTTCAGGGGACTGTTTTAGTTCTACATTGTCTTTCTTGCTAACAAATACTGCTGTACTATTTTTAGATGTTTTGCTTACAGAAATTTTTCAGAAATTTAGCATTAGCAGTTTCTTTACTTCTCTTGTCTCCTCTGAGAAAAAGTTCACAGAGAAGAGCAACCGGTAAAGAAGCACTTTCCATCATCTTTTTCAGTGTTTTTTACACTAAGAAGAGAAAGGTTGGTGAAAACAATAACTGTTCTTTTGTCACTGAAAGCAACGGGAAAAGATTTTTTTTTTCTTCATTCTTTCAATGGTGTATGGAAGACCATTGAAATTTGAAGACTGGAGAAGTGATGCTCTTCCCTCTAATGTGAAGAAGGCAACAGAGGTCTGAAACCAAACTGAAATTCCCAAGTGCAGGCACATGAATAATTGAATAACAAGCTGTTTAGAGAATACTGAAGAAGAGACATTCAGGAAAAAGAAAAGAAAAAAAGAAAATTAAGAAAAAAAATTACAAAAAATAAAAAAGAAAAACTTAGATTTTATTTTTTATGACAACATTTAAAGGAAAATTTTCATACAATCACAGAAATCAGTTTAAATCCCCAAATATGTTTTAAGACAAAAATATTGAATTTTATTGTGGGTTTACCTTGGTTGGATGACAGGTGCCCACACAACCACTTTCTGACTTCCTCTCCTCAGCAGGATGGGAGAGAAAATAAAATGAAAAATCCCATAGGTTGAGATGAAGACAAGATTATTCAACTATTACCTTCACAGCCAACACAGATTTTACTTGAAGAAGTTTAATTTATTGCCAATTAAAAATAGACTCAGTTACACAGAAACAAAAGGAAACCAATCCCCCTCCCTTCCACACCCCTTTATTCCCAGGTACAAACCTCCTCCTCATGCTGAGCAGTGCATGAGGGTGGGGAATGGAGGGATGGGGTCAGCCCATAGCACCTCCTGGGTGGCACATCTTTCTCTTCCTGCTTTCCTCCTGCTTCTAGCTTTCCTCCTGCTGGCCCTCCAGCAGTGTCAGCTTTCTCCACAACACATCCACCTGCTCGGGCATGGAGTCTTCCACTGGTTGTAATACAGATCTTCTTTTCCCTCTGGTCCTCCACAGGCCACACCATGGTCTTCACCAGGGGCTGCAGGGGAGTATCAGCTCCTTCTCCTCCTTATGCACTGAACTGGGTGTCTGCAGGTTTGTTCCTCTCATGCTCTCACTCCTCTCTCACAAAGCTGCTGTGCAACAGTTTTTACCCTTTCTTAAACATGTCTTCTCCAAGGTGCCACAGGCCCTCTGGCTGCAGGCCCAGCTGTTCCCTGTGTGGGTGGGTTGAAGCCACCTGGATCCAGCTGTGTCCTACCTGGGGCAGCCCTGGGCACTCCTCACAGAGGTCCCTGACGCCCCCACTGCCTGTGCCTGGACACCAAACACATTGATTCATATAGAAAGCAATTTGTCTTTAATTTGGTTTAGTTATAAAACAAAGCAAAAAAATCTTAATACTTTTGCCTCCTGTATGTTGTGATCATGAAATTTAATCAATTTAACTAAAAGAGACATTTTCTCAGAAATTCTATTGATTTGGATGAACTCCCATTTCTCCACGAAACAATATTCTTATAAAAAGCAGCCAATTATTAGTAATGTATTATGCCAACCTCTGCAGGCTAATGAAGCTTCTTTAATGACAGAAGGGTTATAAAACAATCTGTCGCAAGAATTTTAAAACTGAAATCGATACCAGAATTTTCATGCTAATTTTCATATTTAAATGTAATTGAGAAAGACACTATGCTCGTTTTAGCTGGAGTAGTTAACTTTCTTACAGTGGCTGGTATGGGATGATGTTTGGATTTGTGCTGAGCATGGACTTGATAAAACAGAGATATTTTTGTTATTGCTGAGCAGGGCTTGCACAGAGCCAGGACTTTTCTGCAGTTCATACTGCCACCCTGGCAAGGGGGCTGGCTGTGTTTGGGAGGTTGGGAAGGGACATAGCCAGGACAGGTGGCCCTAAATGACCAAGGGGACATTCCAGACCGTATGACAGCATGCTCAGTATAGTGGTCCATAGTATAGTCAGTAATTATATCCTACCTAACACAAAAAATTACTCATAAAACTAGACAAGAATCCTTTTTCCACTGTTCAGAGAACTAGGTTGTCCATTTTGATGATATTGCTAAAGGAAGGCAAAAATGAGAAATGCCTTGGATTTGAAGTTCTGAATATAATAACTGGGTTTTGGGTGCAACAGTATTTCCCACACTGTTCCCTGTCTCAGTAAATGACATCCTCATGTCATTTAGGCACAGGGAGAACTGGGTCCTGTGGCTCTCTCTAAGTGCATGACTTTAAGGAAGAGAGGATAAATGGCTCTTTGACTTTTAAAAAATAAGGATAAAATAACAACAGTGCATATTATAATTAATAATGATCACTTTCAGAATAGCTTACAGCTTAAAAGCACTATGAAACCATCAAGTAATTAATGTTTACTTAGTGCAATCAACATAATTCAATATGCAAAGATGCTGAAACAGAGGAGTTTTAAAACACACAAGCTAAATCCCTGAGGCCACCTGAGAAGCTCCTCAACTTTGTGCTATCCTTGATGTGCTATATAAGCTGACTGTCCAACAGCAGTAGAGTAGACTAGTGGAATAAATCATTTGTAAAAAAATACAGTCTCAAATGCAATCCAGGCTTTTAGATGGGTTGGTCTCCTCTCCAGAGAGTCAAAATTACACACCTTGATGTTCAAACTACTCATGCTACTAATAGATTAGAAAGAATTGACCAAACAGACATTGAGATTTTGTCTTTTTTTCCTTCTAAGCAGCATTTTATTGCTAATTGATTCTTAACAGCTTATTCACAGTATGATTCTGCATTTTTATACACTTAGAAGTTCCACTGACTTAAACAGGAGTACTGAGTGCACAAGGAATGGAGAATAGGGCCTTTGAAGTTCAGTATCATTATTTAGATTTTAGGCATGCCTGGAGACAGCACTCTAGATTAATAAAATGCTTTGCTTCAATTAGATCTGTGTCTCCTGCATCCCTCCCCAATTCCCTCTGCCCTTGTTTAACATACTCCCTTATCCCTTCACATTATCCAGACAGGTGCTCTCTGCTTCCAAAGTGTTCCAAGTTTCATGGGAAAGATTCAGCGTGGGGAGGCATGGTATATATATTGATTTCTTGGCTGTGATGTATGAAAGGAGAATGTATGAGTCTGTATATGTCTGGTTTTTTTCTCCCTGAATATATTGTTTCAGAGATTCTTTAAAAATGTTTCTGAAAACAAATAATCTTAAAAGATCTTTTAAACAGACATATTTACTTCTCTGTACTGCAAGCACATTTTCACAATCTAGCACAGAAAATGTAAATCAAAAGAGTATTTCTTCTAGCTGATTAATTCTGGGGGAGAGGGAAGACAATATAAAGAAAAAATATATATTCTTTAGTATCTATGAATTCAGATTTATGCTATGATTTTTTCTCATTTTGCACTGTATTAAGTCCCCTCATTTCAGATTTCCTTGAAAGAGACTTAGGAGCATAATGGCCACTGAAAACTGACACATTCTGCAAAGTGGGGCCAGGAAATTATAAGTTTCACATTGAGTTCAATGGGGAAGTCATAAGGCCCTGCTCCTTCTCCCTTGGGGTATTTTCCTGTTTTATTGTCAGGACTATAATGGGCAATCAGTTCCTGAAATGGTGCCCTGCTGTCTAGATGAAGCATTTATAGGGTTTTTAAGCAGTCCATTTGAACACTGCAGAATAAAAAAAAAGTCAGTCCTTGTAAGTTCAGATTTTAGGGCCCTGATCCTGCACTGAACCATCAGCAAACCTCCTGCCCACTTGGAATTCAGAGCAGGATAAGGGTCTTGATTTCCACATTTTCTGCTGCAATTCAGACCTTTATTTATCATAGCTGGAAACAACACTACAAATAAAAATGGTTCTAAAATCCAAGTGTCTGTGCCTTTTAAAAGTAAACTTCCTTAGATTTATGCAAATATATTTACATAGTAATCCTTTGAATGGAGAAACAGCTCCTAGTGAATTAGGGGATTGCTACAAATATATATATCACAGATGTTTTCCATGCAGAAACATTAAAAAAAAAAAAAGTTCCAAACTCAAAGGAAAAAAGTCTTTTTAAGTACCTAACATCACAAGCCAGAACCAAGAGCTAGAACTTATGGGCCAGATACAATATAAGATTTTGTCCTAAAATGAGTGAATACAGGGATCACTTAAGGTTAGTCTAAATTAGGATTTAGAAGCCCAAACTTGACTACAGCCCAGATCATTATCTAGGTCATCTCTTTTCAGCACTTGTTAATCCTTACAATACCTAAATCTATAAAATGCCTTCCTGCGAGGCTTAAAGTTTACTGCTGCTAAAAGTGGCCAAACTTGTTGAGGCCTGGCTACTGAAGATATATGCCCATTGCCCAGATAAAGTCCAGGCTTGATCAGTGGATAGTAAATGAGTGAGCTATCTACTTCTCCAGAAAAGTCTGAAAATACTGTTATGTTGTATTTTTTTTTTGTTATGTCTGCTCAATGCTCAGAACTGTTCTTCACAGAAGCTGAGGGCCTGCTACCAGCCCTGAGCCACCATTAGCCATAAATTTTAGAGCAGCCACAGGAAAGAGGATGTTCCACCTGCCTGCAGATGTAGGACCTCCATGAAGCAAGAGGCAGGGTATTAGATAGAAACAGAACAGATAAAAAGTTTATGAGTAACTAACTCCCTTCTAGTTTTTAGCTGGAAGTATTAAATATGATTTTTTTTCACATCTTTATTCCTAGGATTATTGTCTTCACAACCAAATGGCATAGGCAATACATTTCTGCTCTGACACAGAGAAATAATATAATCTCTGTCTTACTCAAAGGACAGTCAGAGAACACTTTCTATGGTCTTTTCTAATCACAATGGCTTGATTTCAAGAGCCAAAGCAAACATTTTTCAGCAACTGTCCTCACCAAATTGTTGATGGTGTCTCAGGTTTAGCTCACTGTTGTAGGAGGAAGCATTAATTGCTTAAAGATTTAAAAATCTCCTTAATAGACCAATGGTTTAACTGCCAGCCTACAGTTCAAAAGTCTTCCTGTGCAATTTATCACTTTTCAAAATCATTCCCTTTGGCGTCTATTCCCCTACAGTGTGCGGGCTCTCAAAATCAACATCTCACTCGTTACATCTGAATTCTTTAACACCTGAACAAGAATTTATTCATGGGAACTAGCTACTTACTCTCAGCTGGGCGACATGTATCTGAGTTCCCCATACCTTTTTCATTCTCAGCTCAATTAACCTTGTCTCATGTAAAATAAAGAAGGATGACAGCATGAGCAGAACAGAATTTTCTCTGAAGACTGGTTGAGTTTTTTTGTTTGTTTTTTTAAGATACATTGAAAGACTGAAGACATATCTCCATAGATAGATGTAAAGATGCACATGGCAACCTATGCCAATTTTTACCTGTCTGGCTACAAGCTGTCTCCAATTCCAAGGCTGGGTGGTAGTATTAACATGGCACCAAGACACAGTTAACCAGGAATCAGGAGACTCCTGAGAAAAAGAGTGTTGGCAACTTTGCAATTTTGAAAGGTTTGAGACCGTTTCAGTCACTCCCTCAGCCTCAATGAATAGTTCTATTCAGTAGCAGGTGATTATCCTTAAGAGCAGGACCTATATACACAGAAAGAGCTAGTAGAGACACCCTACTGTGAGTGGTTTTTTGGCAAGCCTCACCAGAGACTTTGGCAGCCTCTCTTCCTCTAAAGTGCTACTGTGCTTTTGCATGGTTGCATTCTTCATGCAAACAAATACCAATGCCAACTCTAAGAACATGAAGAACTGATAATAATTATTGTTTTCACTGCTGGATAGCAGAGAACAAATGCAACATTGAGAAATATCATGCTTTCTGATTATTTTTTTTTTTAGAAAATATGTATCTATTTCCTTAAGCTTAAGTAATAAAATCCAATTATCAAACAACGAATTTGAATTGTGTTTTCATTATATGCATGTACATTTTGAAATGGATTACGATTTTTAATTAAGGCCCCATGTGGTTATCCAAAAAGAGTAATTAGTAGCTTCCAATGAAAGTTTTATGTTAATGCTTTTGAAATAATATATTAGACAATTTTAGAACAAAATAAAATAAACTAAAATGTGGAATGTCTTAAATATCACAACACTTGCATCCAAACAAAATATTTCTTTTCTTCAACATTTTCTACTCCATGCCATGTTTGACAAAGTATTGTCAGTACATCTACATTCATATAATTTCAAACCTGGAAAATATTTACTTACTTGGGTTCAAAATATTTCTTTACAGTATTTCTAGTACTCACTTATCCTGGCCTTCTCTAGACTTAGTGAAGTTTTAATTCTGGAAGGAGAAAATAAGTACCACAAAAAATTGTAACAAAAAAAATACATGAAAAAGAAATGTAGACAGAGACATAAAAGGGCAACAGGTTTTACAGATTAATTAAGAGCAACACACCAGGTTGGATGGAGCTTTGAGCATCTGGTCTAGGGGAAGGTGTCCCTGCCCACAGCAGGGGAGTTGGAAGCAGATTAACTTTAAGGTCCCCTCTAATCCAAATGATTTTATGACTCCATGATCATCTATCCACAAGTTAGCAGTGAAAACTATTTCCAAGTTTTGTATCAATGCTCTATCATTTGCATGCAACATAATATGCAGTCTAAAAAATCACTTAGGGTGTCTTCCTGACTTCAACTAGTGTTAACAGTTGTTGAGGTGGGAATAAGCAGGGTTTTATTGTTTGTCCACTTGCCTACAGGCTGCAGCTCTTTGAAACATATTCGCTTTTTGAAACTTGTTGTTCCAAATCAGGGAACAATAAGATTTGTTCACAAGAGGAAAAGTCCCCTACCTCTAAAAAAGATAAAATGTTCATGGCAAGATGACTCCAAAGAATTTCTCTGAGACACTGACAGTTTGGGCTGGCCTGAAGGCTTTGCTCTGTTGAACAAACACAATTCATTCTGTCTTGTGAGGAATGCCACAGTGAGTATGCAGGGAGCAGTGAAGTTTCTGCTGGATAAGCCGAGAGATTTATCTCCTGGAGTTCTGGGTTGTGATACAGGAACAGTTAAGGCTGCCAAAAATATATGTGTTAATGACTAGTCTTACTTTCTAGATTTCAGCAGCAAATGACTCACCTCATGCATGACAGTAGTTCTTAACCTCTTGATACTGGCTTGATGTTAGACAGACTAGAGACCTATTGGAGAGAAATGTTATTGCAGAGCTCTGAATAATGCATATTCTAGATGCACCAAGGCTGACAAGGCTGTGTAGGTGGAAGATGTCACTCCCACTGGCTGTGTCTTCATTACTGAAATTCAAGCATTAGCTCTTTTTGACTCCAAGTTTTTTGTTTACGAATGAATAATGAGAGCTCTAATTCGATAATTAATTCTTACTCCAGGTATTTTTGACTGTCTTTTGTTTACTTGTCGTTGGCATACAGGGGTTTTCTGGTCCAAGGGAGAATACACAAACAACAACAGAAGACCTAACCACTACTTATTTTCATTTTTGGTGGTTTTCTCCTACATGGAATCAGCACATATGTGTTTACTTTTTATTACAGTTTTAAATTATTTGGGCCAGCAGATGGAAAGCAAAGGAGGATAGTAATAATTTCTATCAGTGGTTCTCTTATCCCTTTGCCTCCAGCACATGTTCTGTGGTTTTTATTTGTCTTCAACAATCTACACATCAAATATTTATATTCCTAGTTCTTTTACCCTAATAGAGGAATTCAGTTGGTATTTCCATGGGAAATGCTCCTTCAGGAAAAGAAGAATCTCAAGACTCCAAGTCATCTGCTTCTCAGAAAAAAGAATCCTGCAACATGTCTTAGAATATAAGAATATTTTCAGCAGTTTGTAGGATTTAAAAAGAATAAAAAATAAAATTTCAAACCTAGGGGTCCTTGCATGGAGATGTTACTATTTATTTAACTGAATTACTGAATTACTGAAGTAATTTTACCTGATACATAGTAGGGTTTTAATTGCTTCATGAGGAAGTGTTGTTCCCTGGTATACTATTACAGCTAGTTCTTGCTTCTCTTTTTTTTCTCTTGCATTTGAATTATCTCCCACTGTATTGCTCTCTAAGATAATGACACTGCACTTGATACAACTATTTTTCATTCTCCTTCAACACTGTAGTTATCCATGATACTCTGTTTTTCTCAGATCACAATCTTCCATTGAACTGGTGATCCCTCACAATGCTGTTTATGATGTTTATATCAAGGTCCTCAGTGAAATACCAATAAATTTCCCATCAATTATGTTTCTAGATATTAATACTTTTCCTTCTAACATAAACTCTTTTTTCTAAAGCATGAATCCCCGTTGTTTTGATTCACAGAAGTATTTTCAGACAATTATCCAAACTGCAGAAGAGATTGTGTTGAGGAAAAAGCCCTCTTCAGATGTGCAAATAAGTGACTCCTCTGATATACCACTGCCTGGATATCACTGAGATACTTTGTTTAGTTGTACCCGACACAAATTTACCAGCTTAAGAAAAGAAGAAAATATAACTTTTTTTATTTCTTATTTTTAAATTATTTACATTTTTAATATTATTTTAATTTTTAATAAAATATTATAAAATAATATTTTAAAATACAATTTACAAACTGAGTAGCAGCTCATGAACAATATTGGTAAATTGAATGACTTTATAATAGTTTGATGGAAGACTTAGGGATTAAAAGGAATGTCTGCATTAGGAAGCAGTATAGTGCAATAAGGATCAATCTGTGGAGTGAAACCATTAATTCAAGCAATCTACAGTACAAACATTTTAGATGGGGTACTTAAGAAAAGCTGCAGACATGTCTTACTTGCATCCCCTGAAGTGCAAGGGTGTGCTACTGTGGCACAATTCTTCACCTTGTCTTCTATGTACCCCAGATAAGAGATTAAAATGCATTCTTAATCCATTCCTTTAATAGTAACAAAGACTGGCAGAAATATAGGGTGAAACATCTCCCTAGAGATAAAGTGATGTACTATGTACTGACTTTGACATGTAATGAGAGATTTCTAAGTTAATCTATGTCTAAGAGCTCTTTATTTTTACCAAAGATGTACCAGCATCTTTGTTACCAAATTTATTTTTTACCAAAGATGTAGCCACAACTCTTACGACATCCTGAAGAAGAATTGCCTTTGGATTTGTGTTACCTACTTATACAAGTTAGAAGCTCTAACATATCTCACAGAGTTTTATATAAATTTGAATTTCGAATGTATTTTATTTGACATCTTTCATATAATTACTAACTTGTTTAAATATCACTGTGCTATTACCTGAGGTAAATGCAATAGAAAATCACTATGTTCAATGTTATTGTCTTACAGTTTCAATCCCTCTGTCAAACTGAAAACTTCTGTTAAATCTGCAGGGGAATTTTTATTTCATTTTCTTGTTCATTCCTAATGTGGATGAATAAATTGCTGGCTATATACTTACCAAGTATTTCCTGTGTCAGTTAGCCAAGCTTAAAATGGATCTGTGCACTTTTGTCATTGTCACAGAAAGGTTTTTTTCCTCACTGCACAATAATGGAATGTAGAAAAAATACACATTAATGTTTTTCAAAAATTTATTTGAATGATTGATAGTCAAATCAACTGCTGTTCATTCTAAGGCAGGTATTCAAACTTAATACAAACTAACTTTAGGAAAGAACTGAGCCCACACTTAAATCAGAAGTTTTCTTCAGGAGAGCTTGGAGTGAATTCAAAAGGTGGGTGCCAACCAAGAATTCTATACTTACAAACAACAGCTGTAGAAGAATACAGCACAGTGCTTGAAGTGCTCAATAGCAGGGGAACTGGGCACTGACTTCCCCACCCAATTTACATTAAAGTGCCATAAGATAAAAAAAATTATGGACGGCAAGAGTATACACCAGAATGCAAATCTGGCTCTTCTCTACTTGGTGCAATGCCTTACAGAATAGAAGAATTAGGTTTTATTCCAAATCTCCAGCTGTTGTGGCATTGCTCTAAACATTGCATTACTCATGTGAAAGGCAGACTGCTACGTGAGGTCCAGCCTCATGCAAGCAGATATGTGTGTCTCAGAGATACCTTGTCAAATTGGAAAGGAAAGGGTGTTCAGAAATCTATTTTTATAATTTCAAACTTTAAAATTTCAAAATTTATGATTTTCAAACTGATCTTGAAATCTCTCTGTTTGATAATCCAATATCTATACAGTCTGTTCTGAGGTGTCTAATTCAGCAAAATTCAGTTCCTGGGTTACACCAAATAACATAGACTAGCACACACACAAGCTTTGCTTTGGAGCTTATTCTTAGGGCACAACTACTGCTTAAGGTATCTATGTGGGAAGGTTTTGTACCAGTGACATTTGCAAATCTCTAATATCACTTAGGAGGTGACTAACATTTCCACTGGTAATATTCCCCTTATAACTAAGCTCTTGCTGGAGGCCATGTATATTAACACCAAACTTCTCACAGCATTAAACTGGTAGGTGTCTTGATAATTAGATTAAAATTTCATAAAACAGAGACTACTCAGTATGCTCCACAGCAAAGCCTGAAACACATTTTGAGTATTTCAGATATACTGTAATCTACAAGAACTATAGTAGGACCCCAAATCAGACAAATCTCTGAGGAGAACCAGTCTAGATCTATCTGCTAGAGTGACCTCTCTGAAAGAAACTGAAAATACAGGCTTCATCAGTTCTTTCAACTAGGATAGCTACATTTTTGGGCAGAAAAACTCAAAATTACTAGGATGATAAAAAAAGTTAATGTAATAATTAACTTATGAACTAAACCATTTTTCCTCACTTTAGTTCCTCCATGATCTTAAAGGTAGGTCCTTACTTTGACACTTTATTTTGGTCCTTCTGGAAGCTTCCCAGCTGGAGCAAATCCACAATCCTCTGCAGTTAGCAGGGACACTGCTTCTGTCATCCCTGAGTCCTCTAACAATGCTTTCAGTATTTTGACCTGCAGGATACCAATTCATTGCTGTACCTCTCACTGCCTCTTATTTCTCTCTCACCCTTGACAAACCCCTGCACTTCCTATCTCTGTGCTTGCTCAGAATTCTCTCCAGAAAAAATTAAAACTCCCCTGAAGAGATCCACATGGCCCACTCATTTTGAAGGAACAGAAATGTAATTTTGAAAAGTAGATTAGTAGAAAAGGAGAAAAAAAGTAAAAGAAAATTCTTCTCTGAAGAATTTACAACTGTTAACCTTATTCTACAAAACTGATCTAAACTGAAGACAAGTAAACATCTAGGTCATCCCATTTCTTCATGACCCTCTCACACAGCATCCCCTAGTTCAGTGTGATGGCAGTTTTGCATCTCAGGCCTATCACTCAATACACCCTTAGACTGCACAGCAAGAGCAGCATTGAATGCTGCATCACTGCAGCAGTAATCAAGGGCTACAATATTCATTTGTAAAACTACTGTTCTCTTAAAAAGGGTGCCCAGAGTCCTAAAGTGGTGAAAAAAAATTGACTTCATGGCTACAGAAATTGTTTGAGACACAAATTCAACAAAGCTCAATATTTAACCTATATTCAAGCCAGGTGCTTTTTGTTTCTTTGTTTGCTAGCTTGTTTGTTTTTTTCAAGTTTAATTCTGCCAAAAGCAGTTACAGGATTGGTTTCATAAAGGGAGTTTGAAACCATTGATTTCGTATAGGCATTATGTGATCCCATAGGAGCAATGAGGAAAAAAGATTCTATGCAGAAATGTTTATTCATTGGTATTCATCTCTTAAAGCTTTCTGTGCTCTGTGATAATATGACCTTTGTATTTTCTATTGACCACCAGACTTGTATTCAATATAATACTTTATTTAAATATTCATGTATTAAGGCATGTAAGTATACTGTATGTTAACTTTTGGTCCATTTGTTTCTTAAGTTATACTAAAGGGTTTAGATTTGGGGGAAAAAAAATTAAATATGTCCTTGAAAACTTGTAACTAGATCTTTATAAATATTACAAAAACAATAATTTTGCATCAGTATGGTGAACAAGTAGCAAAGTGCCTGAAGAATATAAATTGAATGTTCTCTAGAAGAATTGGTAAAGGTTAAAATTCATCATTTTAACTGATAGGGCTTTCTTTGGGAAATAACTGATGCAATGAATACAAAATGTTATGATAATTTTGTGTTTTCCTCAGTGTTTTTTTTTTCCCTTGAAAAACAATATCTCTTCAATAATAAAGCACACATTTTTTCATTCATTCTAGACCTAAAGTTTCCTACAGTGCTTGTCTTCATACAAAACTGAGAGTTTTTTCACTTTAAATGGAATTTTATATCTGAATGGAGTCAACTCTTCTGTCCAGGAAAGGAGAGGTTTCACTCCTATAGTAAATATACAGTGATTCAGATCATTTCAGGAAAAGATTTAACCTAGACATGGTATGAGGAGTGGTTGCTAAATAGCACATTTACTACCACAGTTTCCATAGTAATTTTAATACTGTAGCAGGCTGGAGGCTAAACTAGAAAAATAGGCATAAATACAGTTTATGCTAGAAATAATGACAATATTTAGGAGCATCTGTTTGTCCCAGACACTGCACCAATGCCAGTAACAGATAACTTTTGCTTTCAGAGTCCTACCATCTACTAAGTGAAGCAGAAAGGTACTGCCATCTTTATGTAGCTAGAAAATTGAGTTAGAAAGAAATTGAAAGATGTTTCTTTGATAGCCATATAAGAAGACTTCCACAGAAATTAACTCTGATATGTTGAGTTTCAGACCGGTTTATAAACTAGACTTCAATTTTCCATTGAGTATATTTTACCCCATTTAACTATTACTCAAAATGCAGATTAACCTCCTGTGCTGATGGCTCAGGAGCAGACTTGCATGTAAATCTGGTATAAATTTGTGAGGATGAACTAGTTTAAGTAATATTATTTCTTTCTACCATGTCAACACTTCTGCCCACAAAAGAATCTCAGTGCTTTTTAAATTTGGGGTCTGAAACAGGCTTTTAATTGCTTTGCCAATTTAAAACTTGTAAGTATGATTAGACTGTGGCAAAATAGGGACACACAAGTCCAGATTTGTATTTGGCATTGCTGGCAATCACTGGTTCAAACATTTCCAGACTTTCTCCGTGAGATATTAATTTCCCACTCTGAGTTTCAGGCAAGCTGTCACCTCCAAGAACTAGTTTTGTGGCAGACAGACACTGTAGCTCAGCACTGAGTACCATTTGGTAGGCTAAGAACTACAGATACATGCACTCAAGCCCTATGTTCAGAAACTGCACTGTGCCAGCGCAGGTTAGGGGCTTTCTTAATTCACCTTCAGACATACAAATCTCTCTAAAAGTTCACCATGAAAGGCACGGTGACTCTGAATATGTGTTTGTGTGAAGTTCACCGCTAATCTTTATATGAGCTAAGAATTATTCCTACTCCTTTTATATCTTTCTCTTTTCCCCCTTCTCTTTCTGCAGGCTGTTCAGATAAGGATTTTCATTGTCATTGTTCCCACTCTACTCTGAATAAGTGGAGTGTATGAAAAAGCCAAAATCACAAAAGGACTCGACTCACAAATACTGATGCCACCACTGGACTTGAATTTAAAGTTTTCTCACAAGGACACTGCTAACATTTATCCTCCTCTCTGCAGGCCAACAAATTAAAATATTACTTGAAGTCTCAGATCAGTTTCTGCAAGAGCATTTCATTTTGATTGATATTCTCTATTAATATCAGTGATGCTAGTTAGCTTTAAGACACCCCAAAGGGTAGTCAGCTAGTTAAAACTCCACATGAACCTCATGCCAGCTGTTTAGCCCCTTGAAAGTTTTGCTGAGCATTGACAGAAGACCTTATCAATCATTACAATTAAGTGCCTTCACTGTCCCTTCTAAGGGAAGTCAGCTGAAGTACCATCTGTTATTTTGCTTTCAAAACTCACTGGTCTCCTCTAAGCCAGCCGTTTCACTTTTGAAATTACATTTCTTTTTCATGAGAATGATGGGCTGATGCAGAAAACTTTTTGTTTTAATAATCAGCAGTTTCTATGATGTGACATAATTTTTGCAGTGCTCAGGGCCTTTTACAAATCAAAAGGAATCCAACTAAAACAGTAATTAATGTCAAATGACTAGTCACATACGTTTGTATTTAATTAAAAAAGTTCTAATCTTTGATTAAAACTCCTCACACGTTCTTGTGACTGCAAACTGTTGTCTAAAAAGAGAAAGTAATTTGGTACATAATCTATTGTGTCTTCTAACTGACACCTGCTAATTGTCTCAGCAGCAAATGGCAACGATTTAATTGAGGAAGTCAAAAAGTTTATCTTACATGTTCAACAGATTTTTTTTTCTGTATTATATTCCTTTATCACATTAGAAAGATCTCTTCCTGAGTGATCTTTATCCCTCTAAGAATTTTATGCTCTCTAACAACATGATTTCGTATAGTAAAGTCAAAAGATATTCTTTACTGGACCATTCTTCTAATATGCAGTTAATGTTTCATTAATGCTATTAATCTCTTGGGGTTTTTTTTCTAAACATTAACTTATCTGAACAGTGGATGCTGCAAACAGGTTTCTATACTCATAGCTTACAGGGAGAAAATCAGGAGGAGTAAGCCACAGAAATTATCTCCACAGGAATTCTGGCATTCAGAATTTCAGCTGGTGAAAAGCTGGCAGCTATAGCCACATTCAGCACTATAGTGAAGACCTTTCCCCTTTTCCTCATCCTCTTGGGGTCTTAGCTTTTGTACCAGCAGTACAAAGAATATTGTTAAGGAAGAAGTGCCTCAGAGGAAAGAATATTCTTTACCAGCTTCTACCCTTTTTTGCTTTTACTCATCAGTGCAGAGTCTAACTGTGATTTAACAAAAATTATAGTCACTGTTATGTCTGTGTTTACTGCTGAGGTGCTCTTTCTTTCTAGGCTTATGGTTAATCTGCTAGCTATATTTTTTTTCTTTCTGTCTTCTCTGGCACGATCATTTGTTGTCTGTAGTTTTCCTGAACTAGAATTGTGACACTCCAAATATATTGGAGTGAAATTCTCAACAAGTATTTTGTCTGCTTTATGTCTTATTTTACCAATATATTAAAAAGCCCTTTGGCATATTGAATGAAGAGTTCTCAGGGAAGAATACCATCACTATATTTTGACAGCACATGTTTCAAAGCCACATGTAATCCACAGAGCCAACTGGTGAAGTTTGTCTTTAAATATATTTTGGTTCTGATGGCTTCAGACACCGGTGAGCTGTGATACCTCCAGTCAAAACTACCTAGTTGGGCACAGTCATTTTCAACTTTCTTGCAACCCAAAACACATCTGGACCCACCCCAGTATCAGGCACTGGGATGCTGCCACTACAAAAGGACCACTGCTACCCAAGTGGTGCTTGTGAGGGTGCCCATGTTGAGCAGCCTTATGGCATCTTCTGAGTTGAGTTCTACAGAGAAGTCTATATCTGAACAGTATCTACCCTTTTTCATCTAGAAATTTACAAAGAAAGGAAAGAACTGCTTTCCCTGCTGTGCAGACAGAGAAACTGTAGCACAGCACCTATCCAAGATCACAGGTCTAATCAGTAGTAAACAAAATAAACTTGTGTCACCTGATTTCCATATTCCTTCTATACAGTCAAAATA
The DNA here is from genome assembly GCF_001522545.3 of Parus major. Lineage (NCBI taxonomy): Eukaryota > Metazoa > Chordata > Aves > Passeriformes > Paridae > Parus > Parus major. The sequence goes on along the minus strand of NC_031768.1, from coordinate 56,333,415 downwards.
TAAAAATAGCTGTCTATCAATACACATGAATGTATAGAGACAGATAACAATATGGATGATCTAGAAAGCTTTGTGACTTTTTCTACAGTTAGTTGGCTGCAGCATGTCAATAGAATAATAAATAAATACAGCAGAAGCCTTAACTACTTCTTTTTTACATAATGAACTTTCAAGTATCTAAATTTGGGCTCCTTGTCCTGATAGTCTCTTCTGTTTTATCCTACAGTTATTCATCTTCTGTTCCTGCCTGTTTCATGCCTTCATTATCTCTTACCTGCTGTGACCTCTTAGCCACTGTAACCTTCTTCCCTCTAATCTCCCTCCTCCAGTCCACTCCAAACACTGTGGCCAAGGTTATCTTTCTTGTTCATAACTCTGATCATGTCAAGTCTTCTCTCAGTGGACCTCGGGTGGTTTTCTGTCTCATTACTTGACAAGGTCAAATTTCTCCTCTGAAATTTTGAGGTTTTGCAAGAGTCTGCCTTAGTCTACCAGTGGACTGAGTCCTTACTCTTTCCTGCCTCTGATACAGTCCCACTTACTGTATCACTCACATATCTCATGCATGACTTCCTTTTTCTATTCCCAAAACTACTCACCGTCTAAACTATCCTCTCTGTTCTAACCTGCCAACCAACTTAACACTCCTCTTTTTTGTTTCTTTGTGCATTCTGTGTAAATTTGTTTATGAGTGCTTTGGAGCAAGAGGCTTGTTTCTGAAAATATGAGGTGTTTGTGAAGTTGCAGGTAAAACAATGGAGTTGATGAAATAATTATGAAATTTACTTCATCATTTTGCATCACACTGTAAATAAATATACAAAGTATAATTTAAATATTTTCATACTAAGTAAACAAAAGAAATGCCTCCAATTCTCTTCTTCTCCAAATTTATAGTGCAGCAAAGGAAAGGAAAAGCAGTTCCTACGTGTGAGTCAGATATAATTGACAAATTTAATTCCTTCACCAGATTGCCTCTCCTTTGAAGGCTGACCACAAACAGCTGATACGTATTTAAACCACAGCCTGGACTTTATGGTGGAGTAAAGTTTACTTTTGATTCTCACTAACATGTGACCCCTGAAAAAATTATATGAGCTCTGTGAGTTTCTCACAAGAGCCTTGAGCCATAGTTAATTTTGAAATAAATATGCTGCCTTTCAAAAAAACAGCTCCTACTGAAAAAAGACAGGTACACCTAAATCTGTAAAGCAGAAAAGAAAAAAACGAAAAAAAAAAAAAGAATAAAGTGGATCATGGAAAGAAATCATAGGCAAGGTATATAACAATTAAAAATGTTGGGCAAAAACTAATGGCAGAAATTTCATTTCTTTCATCCTTACAAAAAAAAAAAAACAAACCAAAAAAAAACCAAACCCAGACACAACAGAACCTTTTATTTCTAGGAGTTTCCTCAGGCAAGGGGCATATCAGCTTGTTTATCATACAAATCTCCCCCATAATTCAGCTATTAAACAACAAGATTCTATAATCTATTGTCAGTTAAATTAATGTTTGTAAATATTTACTGCTGATGGTGGTATAATACCAGAAGTATCTAAGGGCAACTGCTACGAGTTTTATTGATAGAAGCAGTGGGAAATGGAAAGAAAAACTTGCAGCAGCAAATCAGTAACTCTTTCTGAAGCAAATGCAGTATATGTAATATACTTCTTTTAGTTTAGCTATGAAATGAACTAACAAAAGAAATAACAAAACAAACTCTGGCCACACAAGATTTGCATCTTGATATGCCATTAACTTGATTAATTAGAAGTATCTTCTTAAACTGTAATATATAGACAAATTAAAAAAAAAAATCTGTATCTGATGCTACTGTGGGAAAACAATCCCCCTCTCCAATTCATCAAAGTAATTTGAACAGCAAAAGAGATAAAAACGTGTCATTATAAAGTGATAAAGGAATTTATCTGATTGAGAGCTCAACATACAACCCTGATCACTAGCTGCTTTAACTCAGACATGCTTTCACATTTGTAACACTTCACACATCTGGAGACACATGCCAACTATTTATCTATCTGCTCTAAAAGTGTTAGTAGAAGTTTTTTATTATTCTTTCTTTGAAATACACCAACAATGCTAGAAATATTGATACCTATAACGAAAACATGTTGTTAAATTCAACCACACCTGTTAATGTCAGGTGTAATTGCACTGGTTTTAGTAAAAATGTACCAGAGACTCTACTCCCACTTTGTGGTGCTACTGAGTTAGTGTTGATAATGACCAAATCTAAATATTTTGGTTGTAAGCACTGTATTTGAAAAATGAAATTAAAAATTCAAATTTCACTGAAACAAACTATCCGTTCTTTTTCAGTATATCTCTGAACCAAATTAAAGCAGAATTTCAGTGTGGCAGCCAAGTATATTTATATACTTCATTTTAAATAATTTTCATTAACTTTTAATAGGATAATTTTTTATTAGCTGGTATGGTAGAAATCTTCCAAATTATTAACCCCAAACAAAAATCATTATATATTTTATACATATATATATATATATGTATATTATACACATTATATATATACTATACTACAATTAAAATATCACCCCTATTTTGAATACCACAGCTGCCTCCATACTGAATGGCAAAATTCTATAGGAAGGCAGGAAGGCAGGAAGGAAGTTAGGAGTTTTTTTTATGATATGACAAGAGTCAAGCACTGTTGTTTAGCCCACAGGTCTCAGTTTCCTTGTTGCTGTGGAACACAGCAACTTTCCATTTAACATTCCAATTTTCTCTCTGTGTGATTTTCAGTGCTGTGACATTTAGAAGGGATGACAAAATCTCAATACTTGTTTATTCCATAGGTCAATATTCCAAATAGTTGTCTTGATACATTAGAAATGTTGGCTGCATTACTGTTAATATTGACACCTGATATTTACTCCACAGAAGGAAAAAAGGTCATGCTTTTATCATCTCTTTCTTCCTAATTAATTGCATAAATATGCTTAATACTGGAAAGGACCTGTTAAACCCAATGAGAATTTGTTCTGTTCAGAAGGGTAAGTGCTAGGCCTCGCTTATACTATAGCCAACTATTAAGTGAATTAATAATTTTAAATTCATGCCAGTTATGCACAACAGCAAGTCTCCCAACATACTGGTATTTGCATAACTCTGTATGTTAACCATCATTGCTCCCTTTATGTGATAAGGTGTGAACACTAATTATTGTAATTTTTCTTTTTTGTTCCAGTGACTGGAAGGAAAACATGTATTAGAATCTACCAGAGAGCATCCACAGCTTCAACTCTAAATGAACATACTGAAAAAGAATAATGTATCCAAACAGAATAAAGAGATTTAGTATTAATATTTAAATTTATTTTAGTTTCTTAGTAAAGGCCCTACACTTCGTGTATGTGGGGATTTAGTGACGTATTGTTTAGGTCTGCCAGGTGTAATTTTGTTTTGTATCTTATTTTAAAGTCTTTGAACTAGACAGCAGAGACAATAATTTGATGTCTTTGAGGACTTTCAAAATCCTCCTGTGAGTTTTTAACATTTTTTTTTTCATGCATTTACTTTATGATAAGTGGCTTTTCAGATGTTTGGGTCCAATTCCCAGGGTACTGTAGCCAGTTGTTTGAGAGAATTGCTGTTTACTACAAGACAATAAATGGCCCCTGTTTGTGAATACTTTCTCATATAGTCTGCAAACCAAAGAGTTTCCTACATGAAATGCTTTAGAAAAGTCACAAGCAAACTTCAGAATTCTCCTCACTCATTTGTTAAAAAAAAAACCCAACCAAAAAAACCCTAAAAGAAGTTGAGATTAAAAGTTCATGAATTAATTGCTCTTCTTTATAAATTCAATTGCATGGGGACTTCTGTGATTTTTGTGTCACATGGGCCAAATTATATCAGGATGATCATGAAGGTGAAGGCTAAAATCTGATTATGCTTTCATGAGCCTTTAGTAGAAAAATGCAACAAGCAATTATTTGGTCTGCAAGAGAGCAGGATCAGGACTATAGTCATAATACCATAGAGACAATTTATGTCTGCTGAAAAGATGAATGCTATACTAACATGACTGCAGCCTTTAAAAGTCAGAGACAATGATCAGGAAGAAAACAGCAAAGCAATTGAAAGTGCATTTCTTCAGCAGTACTCTATACAATTCTATGCAGTAATAAGAGCTCAGTAGGTCTTAATTCAGACATTTTTGTGACCAAATATATTTCATACAGCTTGACACCTCATATTAGCAATTATTTTTTTCTTTCTTGTGGTTGTATGTGGTCTTCTCCAAAATGCAGGTTTTTTGATGGACATTCGTCACTGTAGGATGAGAACATCTAATACTAATGCACCAAGCGCTACAAATTAATCTACTTTAATTTTGTTCTGGCACCCTTGCTTAAAAGAGAAGTGTGTGACCTGCTTCATGTTCATAAATTAAAATTACCTACATACAAATTTTGCATATATTTTCATTAAAGCCAGCTAAGTAAAGAGAAAATCCTTGCAACTGAAGCAGAAACTTGCTGAGGTGTAAAATGGTCATTATTTCTTGTGGGATTTCATTCCATTGTATCAAGTCTATCCACCAAAGATGTCAGTCCTTCTCCAGATAAACTATATTTATGTCAAACTATTCTGAGACAAAACCCCAAAACCAGTCAACCAATTGTCACAAAGGACTCTGTCTTTTTAATATCCTGAGTCATTAAGCACCTTCAAATAAGGCTGAGATGTTGAACTTGACTGGTGAGCTCTGAGACAAGCTTTGTGCCCTCAGACATCAGGTGGCAGCAAACATGGAGGGTGTGCACTGCAGCACCCTGGCAGACAGTTTTCCAGGAAGTGAGGGTGTGTTTAGGGCATTACACAAACGATGTAAGTGATCCTGGATCATCATTCACCATAACCAAATGGTGTGTTCTTGTACCTCAGAGATGCTTATATACCCTTAGTTTGTCTTTTCAAATAAGTTTTTAATTAAGAATGCAAATTTTACTTCTTTGGTAAAGCTTTAAAGAACAATCTTCCAAAAAGCATTTAATTTAGGTTTGATACAAGTTACTGCATGCCAAACAGGAAATATCTATTAAAAAATACAGAGTAAAAAAAAAGGATAAAAAAACTAATTATATAGTCCCTACATCTAAATAAATGTATTTAAAATAACTATGCTATTTTAGTAACATAACTGACTCATTAGCTCTAATTTAAATACCTGTAGTGTAAAACAAATTTCACCTTAAAATATTACCCCTCCCAATATAATAGACCCTCCTTTATGCACCACAGTGGACATACTTAGTGGAACAGGCACATGGTAGAAGTTAGCCCTTTAAATATTTAATGCCTCTGCACATTAAATAAAACTGTCTGCAACATATATTTTGTAGTGATTTATTTGCAATTCAGATGTTATCTCTAGATGTATGTAAAACCGTTAAGTCTGCTAACAATTTTAGAAATTATAATAAAACAGAAAATTGTAGCAATTCATTTATGTTAATTTACTGACACTAAATTCCTCAGGGCAGCAACCATGAATACACTTTCTTATATAAAACTAAACCTGTTTTGGTACCTAACATATCAACATTATGGACAGAAATGCTGCCCAAGATTTAGATCTGCATAGATTTCTTTGTTTGTTTATCTTACTCTATTTTTTTAATTTATTTTTTGCATAATTTATCCAAAATATGCATTTAATTAAAGAGTAATTTTTTTTTTATGTACTCATTGTTAAGATGGCTTAAAGGACCTAATTTCCAGGACACAGACATTTCACAATTTTAAAAAACCAAGCCAGTTTAATATGTCTTCCATAAAGATAGAAAAAGTCACTAAGTGTTTTTAGTGGTCTCAAGGAAACAGTATTTCATATTTTAATTTTAGGATCTGTTTTTGTTTTTGCAGCAGGTTATAGGATTTTTTAAATGTTAATTTTGCACCTTGGTTATTACATTCTGTTCTGGCTTTTTTATAGCACTGGCTTCTGACTAATCACTTATGACAAGACTGTAAGACAACACTTTGCCTGCAGAAAGGGGGATGTATAGCAGCACCATCCCAGGAGCAGAGAAGGAAATTATGACTTTTAGAAACGTTATTTCCTCTCTCGCTTACCCCTGGCTCTAAGGGGGGGCAGAAACCCCTACTGCTCTGTGCTGGCAGCCAACTGTCAGTTCAGCTTATCTCAGATGGCCAATGTGTTGAGGGGATGAAGCCAAAGTCCTGCATGGCCTTGAGCACCAGCTGCCAATGCCCCATCAGGACAGGGACCAGCGGCCCCTCACAGGCTGCTGTCATCACTCTCCAGCTTTTGCTGTGACCTCAAGTCACACTAGCCCATGCCAGGAAACAAGCCCTCAAGTATCCCTTATTTTCCTGCATAGTGGGGACAAGAGCATTTGACAATCCTATTTGGTGATTATGCCACTGAAACCAGTATAGAGACCTCAATTTGGTAGTCAAACAAGGCAAAAAAATCATCTCCAAACCCATTACCTGCTTGTTGATATACTGGACACATTGGGCAAGAACTTCATTTTGTAGTACCTGAGAGCAAATTCCTCATAGGCGGGTCCCTCTTCTGGATTCTCTCCTGCCATCAGGAGATGAAAGAGAGCTTCGTACAAATAAATGGCTTGTGTTGCACCTACAGTCGTGTCAAACTTTGAAAACCTCATGCTCTAGACAGCCTTGCCTTGCTGCTAATTGGTATGTTTTTCTTTAAAAAGTGAAGATTCTAACCTTTTACTTTGACAGATATGTGGGCAAAATGCCACACAACATTTTGAAAGCTTATCTATAGTCTGCTGTTTACAAGTCTTGTTTGTGTTGGAGCTCACATAGGAGTATACAAATGAAAATGGTTAGCAGGAACAAGACTGGAGGGTTGGTTTCAAATAGATGCGTAAGCTGGCAAAGAAAGGTTATCAGCTACAAAATATCTAAAGATGTTGCTTCCTTGCAAAAGGCATATAAACGTAACACTTGACTCAACAGATTTTTTTATTATCATTATTTATTCCTAGTTGTGTCCCTGAACTTTTGGGATGGAGAGCAAAGACAGTTTCATTACCTGTTTTGGGTTGGTTGTTTTTGCTTTAGGTTTTGGTTTTTTCCTTCTAATCTTCTGAAATTGCAACTAGGAGAGAGTAAATGGGATTCCATCTCTCTGAGAGATTTAACAACAGAATTGTTCACAGAGTTGCAATCAGTCGTGTTTAAAGTAGAGCTACTAACTGCATAACTAAATAAGGGAATACTTTAGAAACAAAAGGGTTGAATAACATGTAAACTTATCTTGTAAAATCTTTTGTGTCCAATGTATAAGAAATTTCACACACCGTTAGGAGAGTTTGAAATTTTCTCCGGGTGTGCAAAATGCTAGCTAAGAAAAACTAAAATGAAAAAAAAAAATATGGAAATAATTATAATACATTATATCAATATTATATAGATACATACAATATTATACCATTATATCATTTTTATGATGTTATATTATTATATTATATTATTATATATAACATATTGATAACAGAAATCTGGCTTAATTCTTTTGCTGTTGTTGTCAGTGGTTTTGTTTCCAGTATGAACTTTATCTCCTGCAAATTTATACACACAGATCACATGGCACTTACAGATCACAGGCTTACTCTCTTCAGGAAAGAGGAACTTGATTTCCAGCTGCACTTGGAATTCAAAAGTTTCAAAGATGATATCTTCATCTCACCTAGAGAGTAATTGTAAGAATAGTGGCAGAGGTGAATTTCTGTGGATCAGGATTACCTAGTACTTTACAGGTGAATTATTCTGGAGTCTTCCTCAATCTTTTGCTTTCTACCAATACTGGCAGGTGGCAGCTTCAGCTCTGGTTACACTAGTCTTCCTTCACATGAAAATTCTGACACGTCTGACTGATGTAACAGTTTTCAATCTCTAAGTAGTCCTTTGTGAGGAGAAAGTGAGGCATTGAACTTTACCATATTTCCTTGTCTACAGACAGTAAACATTAGATCTAAAGCAATTGTAATACTGAAATACTAGAAGAGAGAAGAGATTCAGTGACATGCAGTACTGAGATTTCAGTGAATTCCAATGTGTTAATTACTATTGATAATATAATTATATTCTTAGGGATATTCCTACATACGAAGCATAAGAAACTTGCCTAGATGCTGTTGGGTCAGCAATTTTGTTTGATATATTGTTTGTTTTAATGAAGAAAATGAAAATATTTTTTCCATACCAAACCTCACTGAGAATAATCTTAAAAACTACTAGGTAGGGTCTTTTTCTTAGAGTTCTTCCAGCACATGATTTTGCCCTTAAAGAGCTCTCATGAAATACATTTATTAAGACTTTTGTAAGGGCCTCCATTTTTATTTTATTTTCTTGATCTTTCATATCACGAGATATGTCTAGAAATATTATTTTAACTACAAAAGCCTATAGTGACAGAACAAGGGGGAATGGCTTTAAAATGAAAGAGAGTAAATTTCGATTAGGTATTAGGGAAAAAAATTTTTACTGTGAGGGTTACAAGACACTGGTACAGGTGGCCCAAAGAACTTGCTGATCTCCATTCCTGGAGGCAATCAAGGCCAGGCTGGATAGGATTTCGAGCAACCTGATCTAGTGAAAGGTGTCTGTGACCATGGCAGGGGTATTGGAACTATGTAATTTTTAGGTCCATTCCAGCCCAAATCACTCTGTGATTCTATGATTTTGGCTTCTCCAACTTTGTCCTGTATCAGTACTTCTATCTGCAAAATATAAATCATTTAGCCAGATCTTTGAGTTTGATCTGCCTTTACCTTTTCCTTATAGCTAGCACTATCTGCACTCCCAGGAAAATTTTAAATCTCAAAGATAAGATTCTACCCAAAACAAAGCTTGATAAAATATCCAAAGTTAGAATAGAAAATGTGCATCCATTGGCTGGATGTAAGACACCAGGTCTTCTTGTTTGTGCATGGTCCCAGTCTGGCTGCTCTGCAGGTTTGCAGGTTATGCACAGTACACTCCCCAAACCCAAGAGAGTATCTTCTTTCCTTCCCCTCTGAGACTTACATAGTAGCTCTGTTCCCTGCTTTTCTCAGCATTTATTGGAGTTTCTGTTCACTTTTGATTTTTTCTTTCCCTTCTTCCTCCTTTCTCCTTTTTTATCCTGCATTTCTATTTGACCATTCCCAAGGAAGTCATAATACTTCCAGAGTGCAACTGAAGCCAAAGGGGAACAGAACAACGAAAAACTGTCCTGTCCTGCCACATAATCTTTAAATGACATAGGAGACATTAACCATTAACAATAACTGCAATCAAATTAATTCTGTCTACAAAACCAGGTATTTAATAGAATTTAATTTTTTTATAATTTCTAAAGTATTTAAATGATTATATTAGTGACAGGTCTATGTGCTCTAATCTCTAACAAACTTGTCACAAACAATTCACAAAACAGATTTTCATCAGTAAAGTACTTCATTATTCAGTGAAGCAAAGCATATTGTTGATCTCTATATGGTCTGATCTAATTTACTGTGCAAACAAAAATTGTCAGGTTTAAGAAAAATCCATACAATATTTGCTTCAGAAAAGTTTTAAAATGCTTCAGAGAATATCCTTTAATTGAAAATGCAGGTATTTTCTTTTCTTTTTTTACAAGATCTAGTGTCTATATTTACAGTATATTCCTATCTCACTGATACTTGCAGTGGGTGCATTATGTTAACATGCCAAGTCATATGATCATATTACTATGCCATATCCTAAGTCCAGCACTGGCATCATGTTACAACCAAATGGATAAAGTGTTTTATTTTAAAATGGTTTATTTTTTAAAGGAGGCTATGCAAGTAAACACACCAGCCCCTTGAGCATTATCTGAGTGTCTCTGTCTCGTCATCATTCTGCCCAGCAGCTCTACGAGCACTGGACAATTTCAGTTAAATTTGCAAGTGGTTTACAGGTGGTTTTAGTTTAAGTTTCATTTCAGTGAGTGGTTATGTATGCAACATAAATTGATACCCTGAGAGATGTAAAGATAGCTGTTGTACTTTTCCAGGCAACTGCTGCCTGGCCCAGCAGCAAGTGCCTCTCAGCCAGCCACTCGTAGCTGCAGGGTAACCATCAGACACAGGAGGAATCTGGTAGTAGTGGCAGAGGGAAAATTAAAATACACACCTGTAGGAAACCAGTTTTCAGTATTTCAATTGCTCTTAAAGAAATTATTTTTTAAAAAACTCATTAAGGAAACTTCTCAGTCTGTTTGAAACACGCTGAGTTTTATCTCAGTATGCCCTGCTTTCACTGTAATAAAAAAAGTAAAAAATGTTTCTGTATATTGTACTAAATAATCCTTAAATAATGTGCCTGAAAAGAGGCATAAGAATGCAGATCCTAAGAACCTTACATCTGGCCTAAAACTCATCCTTTCTGTAAGCCCAATGAATGTTTGTGAGTGTTTGTTTGTGTTTCCAAAATGACACAGGTACAACTATAACCATAATATTCCTATATAGAAGCCACAGGTATCAACTCTTTTGGTGAGAATTTGAGACTTCCTTGCTTGTCGTGGTTTTAAAACAACAAAACATTCCTACTCACTAATTCCATTTGCCTGAAGCCTTTTAAACAGCCCTGTGCCCTGCTTCAGCACCCTTTTCCTACTCCTCTCTTTTCTTGGGTCCTATCCTCCCATTAGCCCACTAACATAATTTGCAGACACTCTGTCTTGCCTTTACCTACTGTCCTGTTATTTTTTATTTTCTTTCTTAGCACTTCTCTCTTCTACATGTCCTGCTGGTGTGACCTCACAATTAAATTGACATAAAACTGCTTACATACAGAGCAACAAAAGGGGTTTCATCCGTTGCTCTGTTACAATTTCAAAACACTATTAACAAAGAATGTCCTTTTGGTCTATGCAAGTTACACTACTTTGCTACTATGGGATGAATTAAATCTGTGGAATGGTTTCTATAGATTTCATTGAGCTTCTGGACAATACTTCTCTTACATTTCTCTAGATGCCATACAATTTCTAGTTTTAATTGTTATTTTAACCCATTTTATACTACTGCTATGAAAAATAAATCGTGCCACACTAATTTGTTGATCACCCTTTTAGTCTTTTTAAAAGAGAAATGGATTTTGTACATTTTAATCCTCACACATAGTAACTGATCTTAATGACTGCATATTTTTAACAGTTCATTTACCTCATTTTCAGATTCTGTAAGAATGCTTGATGACTACCATTTAGTTAGGTGCTTTCAGCTCTTTAAGAATATCACCACTGACACCTTATACACACCCACATCTCTTCTTTGTTACTAAAAAACAGTTGACCAGAGGAAATGTCTTCATTTTCTGTGAGTATTAGAGTGCAGAAATATAATTTCTCTCCAGTACTTTCTGGTTTATAGATATGGCTAAATAATAGGCTGGACCGTTTTGTCATGGCTTGCTCACACAGGTAAAGCACAAGTTTGTTTATTAGTGGGTAATTAATTGTCTTATATATGGATTCTTTGTTCCTCAAATTTCCTCCTTGGCCTTTCTAATTTTACTTCTTTCTCTTGTTCTCAAGCTGATTGGATTTGGGCTTGCCCAATGATACATTTTAGGCTCAAATAACTTAAATACTGAACCTTGACATTTAACTATATTGATCTTTTCCTTGCCTCCTTATTTTCTTTTAGTTGTTTAGGGATATTTGTTCTGAGACTTCTGTGCTATGCTTAAGCACCCTCCACACCAAGACAATAGATTTTCATCTCAACACTTCTGATTGAGGTTATTTCTTATTTATTTACTTTTTTATTTTTTGAAAGAATAAAGGTTTATCTGTCTTTGCTAAAGATAGAGTAATAAAGTACTAGATTTCATCATGCACACAAAAAAAAATATCGAATACTGTTGTTTTTAAAAAATCAATTTTAAAAATGTTTGGACATGTGTCCTCTTACTACTTATTATTTTGGTTACCATCAAACTATGTCTCTCAATAAGCAAACACTTGAAGTATTGAAAAGTAGCATTCCAAAGCATAATTTAACTCCATACAGTTAATTGTTAGGGCTGTTCTACTGGACTTTGCTCCTCTGTTAAGCTTCTCTTATACAGAGTATTTAATGTGCTTTTCTTGATTTGGCAGACAGTGCAAATCTTCTACATGTGTATATTTTATTATTAAGGATTTGTGTTTTCCTATGTATTAGCCTCTCCACAGTCCAGCTTTCTCTCCAAGCTGTTAATAAGCACCTTTTTATTTTGTTTCTCTTTTGTTTGTTTTTTCAGCAATAAATACAAACTACATATTCAACATATAGTGACATGGCACAACATATAGGTATTATTTGCATTCCTTTGCATTACCATCATACATTTAATTTCCAACTGTTTTTTGTGAAAAATACAACAATTTCTGGTGAATAAATATGAAATCATGACGCCAGTCTAAGCTATCAAATATGTAATGTGTGAAAAAAAAATTGACAAAAAAGTATTATAGATATATTGTAAAATCATCACACTAATAAAATATTCATTACTTGCACAGGTGGATTAAAATCAATAAATGCCATTTTGTTATTATAAACTGTCTGATGCAACAAACATCAGCCTGACAGAGGCATATATTCATATGTGGGCACAATTTTTTAATGTGTATTTTTCCAGTTAGGCATCTAAGTCTCTACTGGGTTTAAGAGACACAATCTGTAAAGATGCCAAGATGGCATGATTTCCAAGAAATCATTAAAAATAATTTAAAATCAGCCATACCTGAGAATGAGTATTAAAATGCAGCCCTGCTGAACTTGACACCACAAAACCAAAGTGACTTGTAGAGCAAGGAGTTTCATTTATCATTATCTCCTGGCACTCAGTCAGAGGTTTGAAGATCCAGTGCTAGTGTTTCAGATTTTATTTCTCCTCTAAGTATTCCATGCATGTCGTTGGTATCAATGGATTGTTGTAAGCTGCAAGATGTTTGATAAAAAAAGACAGATTTTACAAGCAAAGACTCCAGTTACTTGTATAAAGTGTTATATAGTTTTTCCCTTAATTCAGAGTCCCGAGTACCTGTTTTACAAACTGCAGAGTGCCCTCAAATGTATTGAATTCATTGTGGAGTCAGAGTATTTGTGTAATGCTGAGTCATATTAAAAAAAAAGAAGAAAAGTACTCACTAGGATGGAGAAATAAGTGATGAAGACACTAGCCTCCTCTTCCTCAAAAAAAAAAAAAATAGAAAAGAAAAAAGATTCATCCTGGTTTTCGAGGCTGTTTTTTAAAGTAAACATGAGAAACACTGTCAGAAATACATTGCATATTATATGCCACCGTAATACAAACTTTTTTTTTTTTTTTTTTTTACACTCCTGCTGGTGTGCTTTTGTGCTCTGAAAGGAAACTAGTGGTACCACATGTGCACACACTTAGGCACGGTGTATAACCCGCAGTATGTGTACATACACACATGCCCCACAGGCTGCACACACACGAGTTATACCCCAAATGCAGCAGTATCTCTGGCACGCTAGAGGGAGCCATTACATAATTGCAATGACCCTTTTTTTTCCCCCCTCAATTAGCAGAACTGGCGTGGAAAAATCTCTGGATTTTCTGAGACATCCTGGAGGTTTGGCATAAGCTGCAGAATAAGGAGAAGAAAGCAGAGGACTCAAGTTGCAGTCAAACGAGGTCTCCTGATAGCTCAGGGGCTTACGCTGGTGTTTGTTCCACTTTTAATACTGTGCTGCTTTTATAGGGAACTTCTCCAAATACGTGACTTAGCCGAATACGCTAAATTCCCTCAGCCAATCTGAAGCCCTCATGCAGAAAGCAAAGCCCATTTTGTAAACATATCCTTTATTTCATCTGTTCGTCGCTCTCACACAGAAAGTTGGCTCGGCTGAGAGTAGTGGTTTTCCGCTGCCACTAATGTATGTATAGTTTATTTATACACTGCATTTTAACACGGCATTAGTTCTATAACGGTTACCAGCAGAGTCGCTCTGGATGGCAAACTATCCGTTTCACAGCTACAAAGAGGTCCTCAGGACGGGAAGATGGGTCTGGAAAGAACACTTATTTGAATTTATAAATCTGCAAGACTTTTTCCAAGTCAAATTATATTTATGGACATAATAACTCAGGACTGAAGGTTATCCTATTGAGCAAGGCAAACGAACAGCTGCCTTAACTGACTCTTTTAAGAGACGCTCCTCAAATAATTCAGGAGCGCCTTATAAGTGCTCTAGACTTTATTTTCTTCCTTTTTTTTTTTTTTTCCTTCTTTGTTTTTTTTTTCTTTTTCCTTTCCCCCTAAATGATTCTTGCTACTTACACGCTCGTCACAAATGGCAGCTTCTTTTCCGTACGCACGGGTCGAGACCGGCCCTCCGGCAATCCGAGCACGCACCTTTCCAGCCTCAGTCCTCCCCCCGCCACCGCCGCCCCCGGCCGGGAGCCTCCCTTGCGCGCCGGGGGTGGGGGCGGCCGCTGCTGCGGCCCCCGGCCCCTCACGGCGCCGCCGCCACCGCCCAGCTCCCCGGGGGCAGGGCATGGGCTCCCGCCCTCGGGAACTGCCCCTCGGGGAGGGCGAGACCCGCTCGGGGCGGCTCCCGCAGGGCCGGGGCGGAGGTGGCGGGAGGGTGTCCCCCCATCCACACCCCGCTTCTCTCGCCGCGCATCCCCGGGCCGGCCGTCACTAGGGGACCGTGCGACCGAGTCGAGTCCTCGCCCTCGCGGTGCTTAGGGCGAGTTCGGGGGCGTCGCGTCCCCCCCGCTTCCCCACCCGTCAAGGCGGAGGGCTTGTTAACACGTCTTACAAATAAATAAATAATGGGGGCGGGGAGGC
>NC_031768.1:56150154-56316832 GCF_001522545.3 Parus major | reverse complement strand
TTTTTTTTTTTTTTTTTTTTTTTTAAATCTATGCGTCCAGCCATGGGTTGCCTGTTGCTTTCCTCTCGGCTGGGGAGAAAAGCAAACTGGAATTAAACTGCATGGAGAAAAGTGCAGCTCCTCAGACACGCATACACACACATACGCATAGATACACGGAGAGAAAGGATGTGGTGGTGGCGGCGGCTACTGGCCTGTCTTAAAGAAACCCAAGTGTGCTGCTGATTGAGCACGGGCTGAGCTTTCTCTCAAAATATATATTTACTGCTAGTGATGAAGGTCAACTGGTGGGTTTCTTAATTTTTTCACCCCAAAAGGACTGGTGGGAGGCTGGTAGTAGAGGGAGAGAAAGGAAGCTATAAATCAGAACACTAGTTTTTGCTGGGGGGATGGTTTAGCTTTTGGGGTTTTTTTTAATGTGTTTTGTTTTCCCCTCTTGCCCTGCAATCCTCATTCCCTCTCCCTCTGGTTCGGGAAGGAAACAGTGATCCAGGGTGTACGAGACAGAGAGGGGGGAAATACCGACGGCAGCGAGATGCAGCTCTCCGCCGCAAGCAATGCAAGATTAGATCTCTAAATGCAGCAAAACACTCCCTGAAAACCAACAACCCCGCGGTGCAATCAGACATTTCACTGCCGCTCACTGCACACGAAGAGGGCTTCAACAACAAGCTGAGACTTTTTTTCCCTTCTCTCTCCTACCCCATCACTCCATCAGTCGCATCACAAGCGATGAGTAGCAAATAAGCTTTTTTTATCTCTGCTACCGACCTGTGACCACCCCCTTTTCCTATGTATATATAAATACACATATTTAAAAAGTATTTCTGATCGTTTTTAGAAAAACAACCACTGCCGCCGATTTTTTTATTATTGTTATTATTTTTATTGTTCTTTGTACATCTGCGGGGATTCAAGGATCGGGAGCACATCGCCTGCTTGGAGGAGAAGATCTTTTGCAAATTTTCTGATTTTTGAAACCCTCCCACTCTCGAAGTTGGACAGACGAAGTAACTGCGAGGCGACTGCAAGCAAGGCAAGCTCTTGCTGAAACGCTGCCGAAGCTGCTCCCTCCCTCCCTCCGACCCCCCCGATTGCTCCCTCCCTCTGAGCTACATGGTCTATTTGCTGCCTCTCATCCTGTGTCTCTGCAGATGTTTTAGAGCAACAGGTTCGGGAACTTGAAATATAGGGGTGGGGAAAGAGAAGGGGAAAAAAAAAAATCGAAACCGAAAAGGAAGGAAAAAAAGAGCCGTCAGAGGAGGAAGAGCAACCCCGGCGCAGGAGGCAAAGAAGACGGGGACAGCCCTGGTCGTCGCTGCTGCTTCTGCCGCCCCCACCCCTGCTCGGGGATGTACCTTTCCATTTGTTGCTTCTTCTTCTGCTGGGCTCCCGCCCTCTCGCTGAAGAACCTGAATTACTCGGTGCCGGAGGAGCAGGGAGCGGGCACGGTCATCGGGAACATCGGGCGCGATGCGCGGCTGGCGGCAGGCACGGCGGGAGGCGGGATGCTGCCCGCGGAGCGTGGCGTTCCCGGTGGCGGCCCCGGCCGCGGCCCCAAGTCCACCTTCCGGGTGCTGGAGAATTCAGCCCCGCACCTCCTGGACGTGGACGGGGAGAGCGGGCTGCTGTACACCAAGCAGCGCATTGACCGTGAGGCGCTGTGCCGACGTAGCGCCAAGTGCCAGCTGTCCCTCGAGGTGTTTGCCAATGACCAGGAGATCTGCATGATCAAAGTGGAGATTCAGGACCTGAACGACAACGCACCATCATTCCCCTCTGACCAAGTGGACATGGACATCTCGGAAAATGCTGCACCAGGCACCCGCTTCCCCCTCACCAGCGCCCACGACCCAGACGCTGGGGACAATGGTCTGCGGACCTATCTGCTCACTCGTGACGACTACGGCCTCTTCTCTCTTGATGTGAAGTCCCGTGGTGATGGCACAAAGTTTCCAGAGCTGGTCATCCAGAAGCCATTAGACCGTGAGGAGCAGAGTCACCACACCCTGGTGCTGACGGCATTGGATGGCGGTGACCCGCCACGCTCGGGCACGGTGCAGATCAACGTGCGCCTCATTGACTCCAATGACAACAGCCCCATCTTTGAGGCAGCCTCCTACGTGGTAGAGCTGCCAGAGAACGCACCACTAGGCACTGCAGTCATCGACCTCAATGCCACTGATGCCGATGAGGGTACCAATGGAGAGGTGCTCTACTCCTTTAGTGGCTATGCACCTGAGCGTGTCCGCGACCTGTTTAGCATCGACCCGCAGAGTGGCCTCATCCGTGTCAAGGGCAACCTGGACTATGAGGAGAGTGGCCTCATTGAGATCGATGTCCAAGCTCGGGACCTGGGGCCCAATCCCATCCCTGCTCACTGCAAGGTCACTGTCCGCCTCATCGACCGCAATGACAATGCTCCCACCATTGGGTTTGTCTCCGTTCGCCAGGGAGCTCTGAGTGAGGCTGCCCCACCAGGAACTGTCATTGCCCTGGTGCGAGTCACCGACCGTGATTCAGGCAAGAACGGGCAGCTCCAGTGTCGGGTGCTGGGCGGTGGCGGCGGGCCCGGTGCCGTTCCTTTCACCCTGGAGGAGAACTATGACAACTTCTACACTGTGGTCACCGACCGACCCCTGGACCGTGAGGCACAGGACGAGTACAATGTGACCATCGTGGCACGTGATGGGGGCAATCCCCCACTTAACTCCACCAAGTCGTTTTCTGTCCGGATCCTTGATGAGAATGACAACCCACCCCGCTTCAGCAAGAATCTTTATGTGTTACAGGTGCCTGAGAACAACATCCCTGGAGAGTACCTGGGCTCAGTCTTGGCCCAGGATCCTGACTTGGGCCAAAATGGGACAGTGTCTTATTCCATTCTGCCTGGGCATGTGGGAGATGTCTCCATCTACACCTATGTCTCTGTCAACCCCACAAATGGTGCTATTTATGCCCTGAGGAGCTTCAATTATGAGCAGACAAAGCACTTTGAGTTCCGCGTGCTGGCCAAAGACTCGGGTTCACCCCACCGTGAAAGCAATGCCACAGTGCGTGTCACCGTGCTCGATGTCAACGATAATGCACCCCTCATTGTCCTGCCTGCCCTCATCAATGACACTGCTGAGCTGCAGGTGCCACGCAATGCTGGGGTGGGCTACCCTGTGGGCACCGTCCGTGCCCTGGACAGTGACTTTGGGGAGAGTGGGCGCCTCACATACGAGATTGTGGAAGGCAATGAGGAGCACCTCTTTGAGATGGACCCCACTAGCGGTGAGATACGCACCTTGCACCCTTACTGGGAGGAGCTCAGCCCTGTGGCTGAACTGGTGGTAAAAGTCAGTGACCATGGCAAGCCCAGCCTCTCCGCTGTGGCCAAGCTCATAGTCAGGGCCTTGGCAGGGCCCCTGCCCGAGGCTGGCGAGCCGCAGGTGAATGGCGAGCAGCATCGGCGGCCACACTGGGACTTGTCGCTGCCGCTGATTGTGACGCTGAGCACTGTCTCCATCATCTTGCTGGCTGCCATGATCACTATTGCTGTGAAGTGCAAGCGAGAGAACAAGGAGATCCGCACCTATAATTGTCGCATTGCCGAGTATAGCCACCCTCAGCTGGGAGGAGGGGGAGGCAGTGGCGGGGGAGGAGGAGGCAGTGGCAGTGGAGGGGGCAAGGGCAAGAAGAAGAAGATCAGCAAGAATGACATTATGCTGGTGCCCAGTGAGGGCGAGGACAGCCGGGGTCCCCTCAATGTCATGAACGTGGTGAGCAGCCCATCCCTGGCCACCTCACCCATGTACTTTGACTACCAGACCCGCCTGCCCCTCAGCTCTCCCAGGTCTGAGGTGATGTACCTGAAGCCCGCCTCCAACAACCTGACTGTACCCCAGGGACATGTGGGCTGCCACACCAGCTTCACAGGGCAAGGGACTAACGCCAGCGAGGCTCCCCCGAGCCGGATGTCCATAATTCAGGTAGGAGACTTTTAGAATACCCTGGACCTCACTTTAGACACTGGTTTAACTTTCCCTTTTGTCTGCAGTGCAATCTGCTGTAAGGCACCACTGGAGGGACCAACACAAGTCACTAAAGAGAGGTGGACTTAATGAAAGTGGAACCAGACCACATCTGGTGGGTCTGTTTCTGCTGTCAAATTGATGTTTCCCATGTGATTCAAAAGAAAATGCCCACTATAACACAGAGTTACGGCAGTGCCAAAGAGGTGCATGTGAGAGTGTGGGCAGGCATTTAATTAATTTGAGGCATGCTGAGGTATTTTCCCAGGAGACAATCAGACAGAGGTGGGCACTTCCACAGGTTTCACTTCTCTTTGGTTTGGGGTGGAGAAGAGGGAGGGCATTTCTAAAGTTGCAATACCACCTGCAGTAACTAACAGGACAGGGAAGAAATTGCACACTGAGGACATCTATTGCAACAGTGCATTATAGCCCTCCAATCTTCTATGTAAATATGAGCCATTGTTCCAAGATGTATGGTTTAATTTTTTTTAATTTCCTTCTTTAGAATATATATCCATAAATATATTTTTTGACAGTATCATTGGGGCCCCATTGCCTCCTCCTCTCCCCATAAACAACTAAATTTTCAGTGCTGAAAATTCTGCTTAGTCAAATAGAAAGAAAATGTATGTGGTGACTCCCTCCTACCTCCAAATGTTAACAAAACTCACATCCTGTCATAAACCAGCAAAAAGAACTAGTCAGATTTCCAGTAGCCTGAGTCAACATTGATGATTGCTTTATAGGGAAAGACTTACATGCTCTGTCTTCTACCAAAGCTCATTTAGAAATTATAGCTGGGCTGCATTCTGCTGCCAATTATATCCCCACTGTCCTCTACTGACTTTTGAGAATGTGAGAAATGGCAAAATTTGGACCATTGGATATAGGGTACTAATCAAAGAATGACTTAATTTTTAGCAGGTAGTTTAAAGTCCAAACTCAGAAGATTTATTTCAGAGCAGTGAACTTGCAGAGTGAAGGTGAGGGCAGAAATTGGCTCCAGTTGATTTAATTTAAAGTATTACTTCATGATTAATGCAGCTTAATGTTCAAACACTACAGGTATGTTCCAAAGTGATTTTTAACGTTCGGATTGAAAGCAGGCTCTGGATAATGACTATTAAATATATTTGAAATGTCATATCTGTTTTATCCTGTGGTTCTCCTGATATGCTGTTCTGAGTCATAGGGGAATGAGCTGAGTGTATCAGAAGTGACACAGACTCATTTTGTGTATGCAGCTAGTGGGAAAGAAGCTGCACTGTAGTCACTTGATGTACCTAAAGAAGATTCATAATACCTTGGAGTTACCATGCCCTGTGATCTGTGAACACCAAATGTTCTACTTGCCAGCTGTATCTAATATTTTAAACTGAATAGAAATGGCCAAAGGTAATTGGCAGTTTAAAGAACCAAAATTCAAGTAACCGATGACCTGGAAATGGAACATTTATAACTGGGGGAAAAAAAAAAAAAAAAAAAAAGAAAAAGAAGGCTGACTGTACAAGGTCACTGTAAACTAATCCTCAAACGACTATTGAGCTGTGTCACAGAAACAATTTCATTTTATGCCTATCATGAATTTGTGTTGCTATCAATTAGGTGAGTGGAGCAATACTTAAAATCTGAAATTGATTTTAACAAAAAGTGACACTTTAGGAAAGAGTTTAGGTTAGGGCACATCCAGAGATAATTTGATTTATTATTCATGCTTTAAAAACAAATAACTTTCCATGACACTTGTTTAAGTAATGTCAACTTTTTTTTTTTTACTGTAAAATGGAGTTGTCAGAAAGCTAAAAAGAAAAACACTCCACATTTTTTTCCTACTGACAAGTGTAATAGTTACTAAAAGACAGATAATTATACTTTCCTACAACCATGTAATGTCTATATAAAGCAATTAATTAATGTATTGATGCTACTGAAGAGTAAAGTTTCAATTGTAGTGTAAAATCCCTATGGAAAATATGATTCCTTCTTTTTTACAGTGTTCACTGTATAAGATCAATCATGATTTTTTTTTTCCCTGAAATCTATATAAAGCTAAAAGAGGAATTTCCTCCCTTAAAAAGTGTGTTGTGGTTTCTATAAGAGTTTTCATTATGATGACTATGGAAAATGTTACCTGGAACTGCTCATAACATATACTGGTATATCTAATGCTGGTCTTGTTTTACCTCATTATCTACACAGAGTGTTTTGGAGGTTTGCGTGGTCCAGTCAGTAGATTAGGAAACATTCCATTTTACCTAGTGTACAACCTGTTCAAACATACTTATTGATACTATATTTTGTAGCTGTATTGGCAAAACAGACACAGTAGGAAACAGTGTAGTCAGTTTCTCTTTAGAAAAAGCTCAGATTTAAAGTAGCTGGAGGGGAAAATTGATCCTCTTCCCTGTACTTTTGCATTACTAAAATACATTTTGTATTCTCCATCTCCACATCCCTGGAGTAAATTTTATATAAAATTTGCATTTAGAATGTAGGCACTGCTTTATGTCTGGTCCTGTACTTCTGCCTCATGTAAAATTTAAACTGCAGACTTAAGGAGAAATAGTAAAGAATCAGCCCTCTCTCTGGATCTACTATATCTTTAATCACTCCCAGAAACCTGTGTCTGCATATGTAAATTACACAGTTAGGAATCAAAGGTGTAGACAGTGGGAAAAAAAAAAAAAAAAAGATGAAACAAAATCCAGCTGCTTTATCCTCTCATTTAGTTAATCAATCCAGTTAAGCAGTTTTCTTCAGTACCTCAGTAAGGAGAAGGTAAACAATTGTTTAAGGGGTCTATAACAAATGTTCCCATTAGTTTTTACAAAGATATTTTTTGAAACATGATAGTCCCATGCTATGTAATTCATACAATGGAACTGCATTTCTTCATTCTCATTTTCTCGGCAACTCTTTAATTCTCTTTAAAACTTTATATATGTACTATGTATCTATGGAGATGTATACACATGCTAAATATTATATTATTACTTAGCACATCCAATTGATTCTATAAATATTTAATAGCAAATAAATAATTTCTTTCTCAGTAAGATCCAAATTTTCTCACTCTTATTAAGAGTGCATAATATTTTTTTTTTCCTTTTGCTTACTAGTAAGACCTAGAGAAGTCAGCAGGCCTTATGGTTCCCTTGTTTCTCGTGGATAGTATTTTACTCTACTGATAGCCCAATTTATATCAACAAATACCTGTGGAGTAAAGTGTTACTTAGTGGCTAGGGGTTTCAGACTGACCCAAAAGGACCAGCTATTGAATGAAATACTTCCTGATATGGGTAAGAGTGGTGCAAACTTGCTTCTCTTTAAGTGACTTCTGTTACACACAAATCACACAATTTGACAGCTTTTGTGTTTGCTCACTACTTTGTAGCATCCACCTATGTACCATGGTTGCATGTGTTACTTATATATGAATCAATGAGCTTCTTCAGTACCACAAAAATGAAATAATTTTAACATGCTTACATACATATACGTAAAAAATGTTGGATGTACAGATGAGGATGCTGTATATATTCAGCTTTTACTGGTGCAAGAGACTTGCAAGTTCTTAGGCACTCTGAAAATTGACCATTTGTGAATTGATGTGCACCCAAGATTGATGTCTAAATTAAGAACAATGTTTATTAACATACTGGGAAGTATGTTACACATCCACACTTTAGCATGTTTCATTGTTCTTAACTTCAGCAATCATTTTCTAAAGATACTTTAAAAACAATGCTTTCGAACAAAAGTCTGTTAAAAATATTTAAATATAGAGCAGTGCTGTACAATTCTTGTTGCCAGGGTCAAAATTCCATGTGACCTTTGAAACACTAAAGATCTAAACTATTAATTTTTATTGGGGAGAAGGAAAGCAGGAGAAAATGGAAATTCAGCATGGCTGAAGGAAGATTTCTGTTCGCTGTAGCCCTTAAAGGCTATTGGGAAAATTTGATTAGTCTCATTCTGATGACCTACTCACCTGACTAAAAGAAACAGAATTTTGCTTTATTTTGAAGTGCAGATATCTGGGGGAAAAAAAAGTACAAGCATACACATATGTGTGTCTCTCCTACCAAAATTCTGAGTTAGTCAGTTTGCCTGTCCCTGTCACACCTACTTCTTGCAGATTTCCAATAGGTAAGAGTGGATGGATAAAGGAAAACTAATAGTTCCTTTACACAAGTGGATTCCAGAAATAGGTTTCTCAAAGTGACATATCTGTAGTGGAGAAAACTATCTGCAATATGCAAGTAGTGTTGATCATCCTAGAGATTATTTCTTGCTATACTTGTGGTGCAACTGGGGAGTTTTGCAAATGTATCAGGAATAAGGTGGGTGTGAATAAAAAAAGAGGTGGTCACAGCTTTTGTTAAACAACAGCTGAAAATGAATGACTGCTGAAAGAAGCTCTTGAGCTGGGAATCGCTGTATCTGCTGTCCCAGGCACTCCCACAGCATTTCAAGATAAAGTACAGATCATTCTTAATACTTCAGGCATCTGATGTTTATGATGTGTCAATAGATTAATGTCAAGTCCCAGTGCAGCTTCATCGCCAGGTGTCTAGTAGTACCTTAGAGAGAGTCTTCAGGGAATTAAAAAAAAATGTGAACCATATTAGTGCTGTTGTTCTGTCTTTAAATATACTATTTCATACTTTGAGAAACTTCTCAGAAATTTCAAGATTACAAAAAGAAATCTGCAGCTGCTGCATATAAGGTGAAGCAGCTTTCGTCACAGAAGTTGTACTCATCCTCATTGATTTAAATTCCTATCTGAAAACAGGTATATATGTTTTTATTTTTCATATCTCCTACTTCAACTGAGGAGTATTATTCTCTGTTCTCACTAGAACTTGTACAAGGTAACATTTTGCTTGAAGAGGATACTAGAGCAGTTCTAAACATTTGCAAGTTCTATATATTCCAAAGATTCACAGTTGCATATTGCGTAGTGGCTGTCTCTAAAGACACTAAGCTGTGAGATGCAACTCTTAAGCTACCTGCCTAGGTATCATTATTGTAGCTTTAACAGTGTTTTGCAAGGCTAGATGTCTTGCAAAATGCTTGCATTGTATAAATACAGTCTGCAGTTTTGTGTACTGTTAGGTTTTGTGTTACATTGTTCTGCAGCTTTAGTTTCATTCACTGGATGAAATCCATCCTAGAATTGACTATGTAAGAATTTCAGGATGAAAACCTTTCCCATGCTTCCATAAAGCCTTTTTTTTTTTTTTTTTTTTTTGTCAAGATGCACTGCATAGTATAGTGACACAAAACGTATACATTTCAGGACAAGATCTGGCAGCACACCATTCACTGTGGCATCTGCACTGGCTGCTGAGATAGACAGAGGAAGCAGAATTGAACTCCTTTTTTTATGTTACATCTGTTCTGGTCTTGATCTTGAGTTCCCTGATGGTGATATTTATAGCACTATTATTTTAAAAGGATCATTCTTGATATGCAGGTCTATTTGAAATTTAAAGAACTTTCCAAGATGAAGAGCTGTAGTAAAGAACAATAAAAATAATAGAGTAGAGAAAAACAATTTAAGAGTCTAAAGTAGAAATATATATTATGAAAAAGAAAAGTCTTTCCAGAACAGAAGTTCTTGTTAACAAAAAATTAAGAATAATAGTGTCTGCGTAGAACTTGATGTTTTATTAAAGACGCAAAACAAGTTATGCAAGATTGATTGTCACAGCTCTCAACTGCTCTTAAAGTTGTCTGAGCTTTCTACATCTTTGTGTTCACTGTCACTATCTAAACTTAGATGGAAAGATACCTACAAATTTGTGGTTAGCAGTGCAATTTCAATGACTGATCAATCCTTTGAAGAGTTATTTTTACCAACATATTTTCTCAAGTTCCTATTATCCTTCCCCATGTTGATAAGAAGGCCTGTTCTTATTCATAACTCAGTCAATAGCATAATTATGACTTCATACATGATTTTAGGGGTTCAAGAGTGAATTATGACTGAGACCACTATGGAATGCAGCCAAGAATAGTATGATTGGGCCCTTCATTTTGAACTTTGAGGTTTTTTTTTCTTACAGCATCTTTAGAAACAATTAAGGGGACTGGAATTTAGATGTTTTTGTAGCTATAATGTGAATCATAACATAAAATCATAGAATGGTTTAGGTTGGGCAATACTATTAGGATGATCAAGTCTGATGGTTAAACCCAGCATAACAGGTACAGTGGAAAAGAAATTAAATATTCTGTTGAACATACTGCTGACCTTATGTTACCACACATTTTCATATCTTTTTGAAACTGTGAATAATACAGAATTATTGTTAAAACTCAGCAAATATTTTTACATGGAAAATTAGCAATAGGTAGTTGTGAAATATTCACAAATGTTACTCGGTATTTAGAAAGCACAGATACAGTAGTTTCTCTAATAAGACAAAAGTGTAATTAAAAATTTCCTCCCAAGTCACAACATCTGGATGTAAACCAGCTGGGATTTTATTAAAAAAAAGAAAAAAAAGTATTTCTTTTGTCTTTTTTCCCCTGCATTTTTTCTTTCTGTTCATTACCTTCCTCCCTAGGAAGCATTAACATACCAGCTCATATTTGCATATATATTTCTAAATATCATGCCAAATTTTTCTTTCCTTTGTTGTTTCTACAAAAGTGAAAAATGTCAGGTTAAATTAGTTTTAGGTTTTGCCATGCAAGGCATTCCTTCTACATACAAAGAGTGGATGTATGTGGGTTGTTTTTTTGGATTTGGTTTGGGTTTTTTTTTCTGAAGAAAACTTATATGTTGCATGGCAGAATTATTCAGATACTTCTTCAAGCCTGGGAAATGCCTGTATGAAGAAAAGACATTTTGACACTAGTATTAATGTTTTCCAATAGGTAAAAAAATTCAGTGATGAGAACTTAAACAAGGATTTGTTGACCAGAGCAGAAACACAGCTCTGTTTTTATCTTTAAAATATAGAAGCAATCCTCTGATGCCAAAAGGTCAGTGTAGAGCAGTTGGGAAAAATTTTTTGGAGCAGATAGCCTGAAAGCTTTATGCTTTCAATTGTATGGCTACTTCAGCTGTAAGAGAAGTGGTGAAATTAATGCTAAAGGGTTCAAAAATACAGGAAACAAGTAAAACTCTCAGGGGACTTCAGACTCTTGCCTTAATAGAAAAAAGAGGGAAAAGAAAAGAAATAGAAAAAAGGTACTAGGAAGACAGTGGCAAAATGACTGGGGAAAAAGTTCCTTGAGTCTAAGTGTTCTATTTGTAAAGTTTTTAAGGGGGCATCAAGGATATTAACTAGTCACTGCTTTTGTTGATTAGATGAAACAGTAATATGCAGCTGCCATAATTCTTAGCCAGGGTGCATTCTAAGCCCCACTAATCTATTTGTCATAGTGCAACCTTTGTTTTCAGTCTACTGTAGACTTTTTTTGTTTTTAACAGAAGATGATTCTGGATTAATTACTGTAAATCCTATGAGAAAGAAAAAAAGTCAATTATTAAGCATTTTAGATAAAATACTCAGTATTAAGTACTACATTCAAGAACAAGTAAATTCTTATGAATGTCCCTGTTAATTAGGATATTAGACAGTGCTTTAAATAACCTTCTTGAGCAGTCATATATTTTCTAGCTAAATCCCAAAGGCTGCTCATACATTTCCTTCTTAATAAGGTCACACAAGAACCATGTCTTTATCGTACTCGTTTAGTTCCACTAGGTAGTGGTATTACCTGTATTCATCCACTTCTTGACATGAAATCTCCTTTTTTTTTGTCCTCAAAACTGAGGAGTCCCTCTACATATGAAGAAAAATTTGCATGGTCTCAGCCAATTATTAATGTTATTTTTACAGAGGAACAGCACAAAGATAAATTTTTATCTCACTTTGATTCACTGAGGGTATGTCTCATTTTCCAAGCCTTAAGACAATCAGTCCCACAGTGGTCTTTTTTCAATATAATAAGGTATAAGCAATCTAGGCATGCTAAGTCCTTCAAATTAAGATATTTGATTTTAGTCATGGACTTTTGTACTGGCTTTGTAGATATGTATCAGATCAGAATTTCTCACGTTCATAAAATACTTTAACCCGTAACAGAAAAGTTCCTAATCTCATCCTGTTCCCTGCTGGGTAGCTTTGTGTTGCAGTCTCTGTGGCCTGCCAAAGGAGAACTCCAAAGGGGAAAGGAAAAGTCTTGTCATGAGATGCAAATGCATCATTTCAGCCGTGTGGGTGAGACCTCTAATCGATGCACTGTAGGTTCCTGCAGTGATAGTCATGCAGAGTTATTTTCAGAGAGCGCTTCAGACCATCTACTGATCTGTGTACGACATATGTGTATTGCCTGTACTAGTTCTGGTGACACTGTGATTACTCGTATTTCCAGTCCTTGCCCTGGAACACTTCCAGGCAGTTTTACTGTATCGAAATGGCTCTTGCAGTTCATTGAGAATCCAGCAGAATACTGTTGAATATCATTTGTTCATGTGCATATATTTATTAAATAAAAAAAAAAAATAATAAAAAAATCAGGTAGTTAAACCACATAATTGTGGGAAAATGAATCATAACAATAAAAGACCATTTAAGTTAACAAGCCTTGTGATCAAAGAATAAATACAGGTTAGATAAATGAGACTCTGGATGTAACTAATCTACATAAATAAGCTTTGGTCTGATTAGAGGATAGGAATATATTAAAATAATCTTAAAATATTTTAAAAGTATTTTACTTTAGTACTTTTATCATTTCTATTTAAATTTCATCATATTTCTAACATTTCACTCTATAAAAAGAGTTTAGTGATAAACTACTTTTATGTGCTCTTATTTTTTGATCAAAATTGTTTACAGTGCAAGAAAAAGTCTAAACTAATACAAGTAAACAAAAGTAACATCATAAGTTTTCATTCTGGTTTGACTGTGTTGTCTGTCAAAAACATAAAGCATTTTTTAATGTCTTAATTTTATTTTTTTTATGTGGCAATGTTTTTTGATTGATTTTTAATTAAAGAAAAACATTAAAGGGAACATTTAAAGGACAATTTCTTGTTTACTGTCTTTATCAGCAGAGAGCAGCCTTTGTAGTGTTTGAAAGCTGGTGCATTAAAAATCAATTTCAAGTCTTCAAAGCTGTAAACTCTTGCTTCCTTTGTAGATATATACTGTTTTTAAAATCATTGGAAGCACAGTTGACAATTGAATTAAAACAAAAGGTAAATAATGGTTTCATGAACATTTGAAGGATTTTAATGTATTTTTAATAATAGCTACAGGATTTTTTTTTATACTGACAGACGTGTGAATAACAATTTGTAGCTTTTAAATGCATAATTTGTTCCTAAAGACAGTTTTTTGTTTTCTTTTATTAAGAGAATTTTGTTTTAAACTTCTCTTGGTGTTATTCTGTTGTATTTACTGAGTACCATGATTCAAACACAGAACATGTCAGTCAGTTTCTTTACTTACTATATTTCTGTCTCGCTCTTTGCTGATTGCTAAGCAACCACTTATGATTGTTTAGCTACGAGTCAGTTTAAAAAAAAAGGTAAGCTGAAGTGGGCTAAACAAATGTTCATTAATTCTTAATGAAAATATTTAAATTTTATAAAATTTTAAAAGTAACAAAGAAAAGAACATTGTTTTAACAATGTACCTCAGATTCAGCACTTGAGTGACTACAAGCAGAGTCAAAAAAGCTCTTTTTGTGCAAACCTAGAAATAAGCATGTCCTTAGTCAGTTTATAAGTAATTTTGAGGCCTGTGGAAATGTACATATATATGTATAATTAAATTAATATTATTTTTTTCAGGGCAGGATCCTTAAAACACTTAATCGGTGATCATTTTAATTAAGGTCAATAGAACCATAAAATTAAATAGATCATTTACAGGTGTGGGATTGCTGATGTGCATAAGCATGTGCAGAATTCAGCCCAGAATCTGTTAGTCTGTGTTACCTGAACTGCTTCCTGTTGCTTCTTTCCTCTGCTTTAAGAACACTGCAAAGCTCCAAAAGCTGTTAGTTTCACTTAGCCTCCAACTACATTTTCTCATATTCTGTTGAGATAGTCCTGATGTCTTGCTTTCTTGCAGAGACTTGAGTAATTTGATATGCAGATTTGAAGATCATAAAAACAATCCAGCTTTGATGATCATGAGCCAGATTATCCAGCCCCAGCTGTAAAGTACCAAGTGTGTTCTTTTGTGATCTCTTCATCATTTCAGTGGATCAAATGACAAAAAGAATATAGTGGAATTTAGAGTGCTTGGGAAATAATGAAATTAAAAGCCTTTTTAAAATGACAACCACGAAGCCTTAGAAACTATTCTATTTCTAGGCTATGGGCCAGATAATGTAACTGTGTGTACACATGCATATGTGCATATACACAGAAAAGAGAGCGGAATGGAATCAAAAGAAAAATCTAGATGGATAAAAGGCATTATTAATGAGCAATGTGCATCTAATTTTTAATTTTCTTTTTATATTGTGTATGATCTGTACAGAGCTGTGTAGCAGTGTTTTGGAAGATGCTGTCAACCTGCACCTTTTGCTGCAAAGTAGAAAGCATCAAGTTTAGAGACAAATGATGTTGTCATTTTTTTCCTGAGGCAAGAGTATTAGTAAGGAAGGACCTCATTTTCCACTTCATGATAGAACCTTGCCATCAAACTTCCGGATTGACAGTGATGATTAAAACAAAGTAAAATTCATGCAACATGTGAAAAGAAAGAGCACTTAACTGATTCCATGGACTGCGTTAGTTGTTAAAAAGCATATGATACTTTGCATCTCATAGCTCTGAGGCAAGAAAAATATCAGTCATCTTTGTAGTTGTTGGGTGAAAAGGAGGTGAAAACAAGATGTTGTCTGTTATTTCTTTCAATATACATGCTTCATTTTGTCTAAATCTGTGCATGTATTTTGTCTATCTAAACCACATGTAGCTTCTTTTCAGATGTAACAGGTGATAGTATTGCAAGGGGCAGAAGCAACAGTATGAATTCATTTTGTTAATTATTCCTCGGCCACCACATACATCTTTCCCAAAAGCATACCTCTCACACATCACAATGATGTGATATAACAAAATAATAATTCCTTCAAGCATGAAATAACTAATTTTAAGTACTTTCTTGAGCTCATTTATTTCAAACAGCCTTCCAGAATTTTGAAGAAAAATTTATTTTCAGTTCATTTAATATATGCATAGACAACAAATAGTCTTTCCTTCATCCCCTGATATTGGCAGAAGAAACCTAAGAACACATATCTGGATTTCCAGATTTTGACCTACTTGTAAAGCAAGAAGAAACTGTTTCTATTAAACAAATGTAAGCTAAAGGAATTTTAGTTATCAATGGCAAAAATACTTAGATAAATTAATTTCAGTCATACTGGTCTTGCTGATACCTGTGAATGAAGAGATAGGCACGCATGCTGAATAGCCATGGGAGGAGAAAACATTTTAAGGGAAAGATTTTATTCCGATTTAAGTTTTGGGTTTTCTATAGTGTTCTGTAATAAAGACAATTACATAGTAATTTGGGTTAGAATGCATGCCCAGTTCCCATCTCCAAACCCAATTTGTTACTACCTGTGGCTATTTCTATTAAAAAAGGAGCATAATTACTATGAGTCTCAGCAGTCTAAGAGTAAATTTTTGCAATTACAATACTTCCCTTGGGCAGGTATGTGAAAATGGCAGATTAATTCCTGCCAGTCTATTCTTTGCACATTCTTAAGGTTACTGGTAGCTTGGGCTGTCATTATATTGGTGCTGTTTATTATCCCGTGGCTAAGGTTAAAGACGGAATGATGGTATAAACCTTTAGGACTAGGATGCTATACCACTGCCTTTCAAAGTCTCTGTGCTTGAAGTGTGATCCACATTATCCTAGGAGCACAATAATAATTCTGTTTTCATGGAAAGTGAATTATTTTGCTGTTGATTTTAGCATAGTTTAGAAGGATCTGTTGTATTTTATTGCTTTATACCTCAAAAGGTTTAAATAAAAACACCAAACAAACTCGAGTTTAATAATTCTTAGAAATTTATCAAGACATTAACAAAGCTGCATGTGAACTGAAAAATATGGTAGTTCCTTAATATTTTATAACTTTTGTTTTATTCCAAATAACACAATGTGGTGAAACACCACTAAACTAAGAAGGCCCTGAAATTATGTAAATGAACAAAATCCCATGGAAATAATTCATCTTCTAGTGGGTTTTTCCTCCTGAAAACAAATTTTGAGGGCATATAAGTAAATTAATTGCATTCAAAGGCTGTGCTCCTGGAGATCACTCTCTGTAGCTAAACACCTAACTCCATGTTGAATTCCAGTGAAGTTGGAAGTTGGTGTGGTGTCATGTGGGCTCATGATCCACCTGCAGGGAGCAGCATTAGCCTGTGTTACATATGATCTGGTTTGACTATCCAGAAGAGCAGTATTAACAATCCCAAGTTGTTTTTTTTCTCATTCTGCGTAAACTTTTGTTCAAAATTTCTTGCGCTGCACCTGTAGTCTTTTCTTTTCCCACTTTGAAATAGGTCTCCACATACACACAGTTCTGAATGTCATCTTGGGAACTTCTGGACATTATTTAGAGAAGGTTTCATTAACTATTTTCTTTGAGAGGTCATAAATAAAATTTTAAAAAGTAAAATATATGTAAATCCTTGGTGTTTAATGCATTCCACTTTGGAAAAAAACTGCTCACATACTGAGTGAGCATCCTGCTAATTAGATAGAGAGGAAGTCCATAATTAAATCCCTGTGTTCTAACAAACCCCTCAGTCAAATATTAGCATTCATGTTCAGTCACTCTATCCCTGGTGAAACCTGCAGCAGTGTCCTAGATATTGACAAACCAACAGTGCTTTGGAACAGAATGATGACTTTATCTAATCCTGGAATCTTTGCAGAGACCATATCTTATGTGGATCTTCTTAATTTTACAGAAAGATCTGATTTCACAGTCTTGATGGGTCAAGCCATAATGAGAAGGGCAATCCAGAACATTTTTTCCCAGTCTTTTAAGAATTTACAGGTCAAAGTCAGCTTTTAAATACCTGTGCAGTTAGAGATTACCCACTGCAGTCTTTAGTTGAGTGCATGTTATGTCCTATACGAGGTGATCCTATAAAGATGGGTAGCTTTTTTTTTTTTTTTTCTTGTTTTGAATCAATTTAATATAGAGTCCTATCAGAAGACATAGCAGTAGGTTAACATTGAAGTGACTGAGTTGTGGATGCATGCACACAGCCCTATATCAGAATAGCCTTATTTTTTTTTTCTGTCTAAGTCTACTTGACCACTACTACTATACTCATAGTGTAATGGTGTATTCAATCACACTTCCCATTTTATGAGGTACCTCATCATAGACACATGACTGTTATGACTTTAAAATATATTTAGGGACAGAACCTCTTGCTAAATTTGTGCAAGCCTAAATTATTTATCTTATGTCACAAATAATAAATCAACTCATCACCATTTTACAGTTGAAATTCTTGCATAGCCGTGTGAATCTGTAAAGCTTGATGATCTACTATTCTTGTCATAAATTCAGCCATTATTTTGGTAGCATATTTAGTGCTTTCCTAGTGCTTAGAGAAAATAACTATTCAAACAGTATTTGTCTGAAAGTAGGATTTCGTACCTTGTCGCAAAATGTTTAGAGAATACCTTGCTGAGTATTTTTTAAAAAAAGTTGAAATAAAGAGTTGCATGACCTAAATAAGAAATTAGATGGAAACTTATAATGTAAGTTTTAACATCTGTAATTTTCTTCTGAATTCCTAGGGAATTTAAGGTAATCATTGATTTTCTGGTGCAGGATTTTAGAAAGAGGAAGGGGATAAGGCGGCAGCTTTAAGGAAAAGGAGGTGGTCTAGATTTACGCCTTTTTTCTGACCACCACCTAGGAAGAAAGCTTCAGTGTTCCTCTTTGTGTGTGTTTTCTGTGCAGGCAGTGTGGCTTCAGAACCATATCCTGCTCCATCTTTGTTGCTAATTTCTTTCACTCCGTAGGGAAGAAACACAGAGCTGGAATTTCATGCCATGTACAGCATTTTCTGCCTACCTAATCACCTTTCCCCATCATTGCTGTTACAGATCTGTTCAAATACAACTCTTTTCAGCATACAACATATGTATCTGTGGGAATGCAGCACGCTATGTAGAGGCTCGCTTAGCCAGTAATTAAAGTAAGCAGACCGATCCAAGGGCTATTGAAACCAGTTTGAAAACACCCATTGATTTCACTGGACCTCAGGTCATGGCTTGTGGGAGTTTTATTGTTGCCTTTAGTGAGAGTATGGGTTGGATAGAAAAAGGTAAACATACTGGATAGATGTTAACACAAAGTTAACAGATTTTAAATATCCAGTGTCTCTGTTTTCTCCTTACTAAATATGATAAGTACAAAACAGATTAACAGTGTTAAAAGGCCATAATTTGATCTCCTTCCCTACCATTCAGTACTGCAGTGTTTACAAGCTTTTATCTGTTCAGAAAACATTTGGGTTATGTTGCTCTTAGAAACAGGAAATAAGCAGTGGTAAGAATAGGACAAATTTCACTCTGCTTACTGGCTTCACTGGGAATTCCTGCTAAGTAACAGCTTTCAGATGTGTCTAAAAATTAAAAAAAAATAAAAGTTCCAGGAGATCAAATTGCACTGTAGAATGACAGAAAGAGAAGAAAGAAAGAAAGAAAGAAAGAAAGAAAGAAAGAAAGAAAGAAAGAAAGAAAGAAAGAAGAAAGAAAGAAAGAAAGAAAGAAAGAAAGAAAAGAAACGAAACTGTTGTTCCCATGCAGACAAAAAGGGTTCTAAACATTTTTAAATTCTAAGCAAATATTTTGATCATATCCTTACATTTCAAGGCATTATTTTCAATTTTTTTCCTTTAATTTTAAGTTTTTCCCTAATTTCTAAACTTCATATTTAACATGAAAAATCAAAAAAACCCCTCAGCCTACAAGTGCTATCAAAGACACACTCCTACATGTATTGTCATTTGAGTTCATGGTATGATATTCTTAGAATAAGCTGGATATTGCGATAAGTGCAGATTTCATTCTAGTTAGCTAATTGTAATTGAGTCTGTTATGCAGTAAACATAGTATCTGTTATGAATACTAAGGTAGACTCAACATGGTTGGAGCCATAGATAAAAGGAGCATTAAAGCGTTTCAAATTCAATCATTAGGTTTCATTGCACCCATCTGCTACCAGAAAATATAATGGGCAGCTTGATTCATTGACCCTTAACTGTCATTTTTGAACCATATTTTTTTAAATCCATATTTTCAAGTCAGACCTAGAGAGGTAATTTGATAAGAGAATACCCAGTATATTTTAATGCAATTACTTTTTTTCATTTTATTTTTTTTAATATAATCAGGTTTAACGGTCTGTTGTATATTCTGCTAATCCAGCAGAAGTAGTTATTTCATATTGAATGTGGTTAAAAGGAACTAATGTTCAACTTCATTAAGACTTCTATTAAATAGAAGGTTTGCTGAATTTCTGCTATTTTTTAATACATGAACTAATACCTCTTATTAATTATTTCTGGGGGTTTCTGTTACACTAGAATTATACTTACATGTTTCATTTCCACAAAGATTGTACAGCACAGCACAAGGGCTAAAACCAGATTGAAACTGTGGAGCACTTTTTATTTTGTTTTCAAAATGTTTTATCTCTTTCCTTTTATGTTCTAAAGCAGATATTTTGGTGGGGGGGAGTGGGTAAAGGGCGTACATCTCTTAGCATTTCTATATGTGCGGCACACAAGTAGACTGTCTCATAAAATAGCAGTTTTACTTAGTGAAAGCAGGAAACAATGTGATAAATGAGGATAATTTAATGTTTTCTCAGCAATGGCAAACTATTACACTATTCTGTCATCTGAAGTTTTTATAATGGAAAAAAGTGGTTACATATATTTCTTTACACAATGGAATACAATTCCTGAAATATTTATGTAATATAGAGACAGATGTATGTAACCGAACCTTATAATCCCATTTCACAGCTTTCCCAAATACTGGGAAGCTCAATAAATGGGAAGCCGATTATATTGGTACTGTAACTCTATTAATAGGATTCGGATTTGCCTTATTGACAAGTCAGTACTGTTAATATGATCCAGTATATTAAATTGACAGGAAAACTGGAGCAATAGAATGTATCTACATCCTAATTGACAGGGAGGCTCTTTCAAAAGGTTCTTAATGTGGTTTTTATTGACAGAGTAGCTTCAGTAAGTACATATCATTGGTGAGCAGTGTAAATATATTGGATGCAACTGTACTAGCAGATTCAGGTGTAGTTATTGTGTTGTCTTCCCCTACTTCCATCTTTACTTTGCTATATGTTGTATGAAGCTCTCTTGTAAGACCTTTACAAATGCCTCCCACAGCACCAGTCTAACTGCACCACTCACAGGCATTTGACAAGTTGTGAATTATTTTAAATGTGTTCATCATTTTTAAATGAATAGTGGCAGTACAGAGCAATGCAATAATGTGTCATGAATTTCATTATGTTTATTTATTGACGCTGTGATAGCGTTATTGTACTTTCAGCTTGAGCTCTTTATGTCGTGTGATGTTTGGCACATC
Source organism: Parus major (assembly GCF_001522545.3). Taxonomy (NCBI): domain Eukaryota; kingdom Metazoa; phylum Chordata; class Aves; order Passeriformes; family Paridae; genus Parus; species Parus major. The sequence continues at coordinate 56,296,161 of NC_031768.1, read as the reverse complement.
TTTCTACATTCTTAACTCGCATCCTTTCCAAAAAGTAGTTCAACTTCAGAGCTCATATTACAATTCCTTTCTCCTAGTCACATCTGACAACTTTCCTCTTTCTCTTCTGAGATCATGCTAATTTTATTACATTTCATGTTTCTCTGGTGCAAAATAAAATAAGGCTCAGAAACCTGAAATCATTGTAAAAAAAACAGTAATTTGAGTTTGGTCTGGAAAATCTTGATTCCCTTTTCAGTAGGAGAAAGTTTTGGGTTCAACTTCTACAGTTTTTCTTTGTCAGACTTTTCTTATAGAGAGGAATCTGACCTTAAACACACATCCTGCACTGGTAGAGGAGCTGAAGGCTTCTGTCGAGCTGACTTCTCTGCCGACGAAGAGACAAGCTTGTTCCTGAAGTGCTTAAATCTTTTATTTCCTATCTAAAAATCTGATCAGAGTCTGGTCTCAGCTCACCTTTTGAATGTCACTCAGATCTACTATTTTTACAAGGATCACTTAAAATTATGTCATTCTGTAGTGACCTTTTTAGCTTCTTCACAAAGGTCTTGCTCCTTCAAGTCCTCCTTCTTGGTGCAATCATCAGTGAGATGAGAAGAACTTTCAGGGTCTTGTGATTCGTAATTCTTGCACTGTGTTATATTCCCACAGTCCAGGCTTTTGCCATCTTTAGTGTCTTGTGCATTGCAGAATAAACTCTTGCAAAAATTTAACAAATACTTGGTTTCATTAAAGCAGTAGTACAAACAACTGAAATAATCTACAATGCCTTAGTATGACACCTTAACCAATAAATCAACAATAAGTTTTTTTTTTGTGTCAAATATGGTATTTGCTAAGAGAAAACAGTGTATGGATTAGGCATTCATACAGGGAGATCTGCATTCCTTTGCTTATGGGAAAGGATGGTAGTGTCTGTCCTCAGAGCTTCACTTCTCAGAAGTCACTGTGCTGAGCTCAGGACCTGTTCCTCTCACAGTTTTACTTTTCTCATTCAGGAGGAAGAGAAAACACGAGCCACCAACCAACACTTTATTAAAGAGTGCAGAAGCCTCATGAATGGTATTGCCTTGTGCATTTGACTGTTTTTACTGCCCTGTGTTTTCAATGTGCTTTTGAGGAATGCTATGTATGTCAGAAATTCACATAAACACACTGTAGGACTTTTAACACCAAAATACACATCTTGCAGCAAGTGTGAAATTTCCTAAATATGTCCATGTCATATAAATTATATCTCAGAAGCATTTTCAAAGGGATAAAAGTGGAGAGCACATAGTAGGATATTATTTTTAAAAAGAGCCTATTTAATTTTGTCCCTGAAAAAGGTAGAATAACTATGAGAGAGTTAATGAGAGGTTTATGGCCAGTTTTTGGATTAGTTGTTTTTTTTGTTTTTGCTGTTGGGACAATGAATTTTCTTAATGAAGTAAATCTTGTGGAACCAAAAACTACTATTTCTGGCTAAGTATACACATTCACTGGCAGTCTTATACTGAGAAGTCTTTGTGAAAAATTGTAGTATGTTGAACCCACACTGCTCCTAACAAAATGAAGACAATTGTCTGCTCTTTCAAAACTCAATTTGGCAGAATACAATTCTTTTGCCTCCAGAAGAGATTGCCATTATATAAGATCTTTGTTTCATGGGGGAAGGGTGAATACTTGGAATTCAGCTTTTCAAGAAAAGGCACAGAAGATGCTTGAATTAGATATTAAGTGGCAGTCTAATAAAGGTGAGAGATGTTTCATTTCATTTTTGCATTTAATGTTTAATTAAAAAGAAGTTAGAGTCAGCAAAGACATTTTGTTTTATTATAGTTCCAGGTATGAACATCTACATAAAATGGAGCTGCATTAAATCATTTCAGAAAATGTGATATTTCTTCTTGTAATTCTGAGAAAAAATTATGAATATTCTAGTTGTCTAATATTCATAAATCTGATTAATTCCTAAGTTCTTTTTTTCATATTTTAGAGTACATCTTTCCCTTATATGACAATTATTTCTAGGCATAATTTGTCAAGAATACTTAAATATTGAATTTCTCTCTCTGTCCCTGTCTCTTTCTTTCTCACTTCCTTTTTCTTTGTAGGCACTGATACCGATTTTTCTTTTTTTTTTTTTTTATTAGACAGACCTGTTGAATTGCACACTGTTTTTTTAAAAAAAAAATTCAAACATTTTATTTTAACAGTATGGAATACACCAAATATTGCTAGAAATCTTCAAAATTGTAACACAAAAAATGTTTTTATTAAAAAGCAAAGAGACAAAAATAGCGAGGAACTTCTAATTTTAAAGACCCAGTCTCCTTTTTGCAGGAATTCTTGAATGTTCTCCTACTGAGCAATAGCAGAATTTTTGAAATTTGATTGATTACTATGTTGCTGTAATTCTAATCCTCATTTTTTTTAAAAAAATGGTGTGTGCAGAGCCACTGTAGAATTCCTTTGTGTTTATAAAACAGCTTAATATTTCAACAGAAGTAAACACATATACCTTGTGAACATGAATTTATGAAAAGATAAAAAGAGATCAGAGATGAATATAGCCCATTGCTAAAAATATTCCCCATAATTCATTGTGTAATGCTTGGCCCAGGCTGGTTCAAACTGTTTCCAGTGATGAGGTTTTTCACTTTTTTTTTTTTTCTTATAAGTTTATTTAAGGTTAATGGATTCTATGAAGAATTTGTTTCTCATACTCTGTTCTTGGCTATAATTTTTCATTTTCCTTTCTCTAAATTAAACTTTTGGAAGCCATAGCCATTCCAGAATTAATTAGTAGAAACTTAACAGTTGACTTTCAAACTTTTGAATGGTTTTATTTCTGAGTCTATAAAATTTAATATTCCAAATACACCATGTGAGAGCTATACTTGGCAACAATTTTAGTTTATCTAGTTCCTTTTTGTAGTCATAACATACAAGTCTTGACAGGTGCAATAAACTGAATAGTTCTGTAGACAGTTGATGGCTCTTGGAATGATATTCTATGTGTTGTTCATGCAAACACTGGCCGTTTAATGATTATCAAAGTACCGTTATTGGACTTTAGCAATTATATTGTCTCATTTGAAATTCCATACCAGTAAGTCCAACCAGCTCAGTTTGCCCAGAGAAGTTGTGGGTTCCCCATCGCTGGAGGTGCTCAACACCAAGCTGGATGGGTCTTTGAGCAACCCGAGCTGTTGGAAGGTATCCTTACCCATGACTGGGAGAGAATGTGTGGAACTAGATGATATTTAAGGTCTCATCCAACAAAAACCGTTCTATGATTCTATGAAAAGTATATTTTGCACAGGTTTAATTTGCCTCATCTTTTATTTTCCTTCTTCTCAATTCATTGAAGTAAAAGATAACAAAATCAAACTGTACGATATTTTCTGAAAGTAAGCAAACCCTTGTTTTTTAAATTTTTACAGCTTTTGAAAGGCTCCTATGAATTCTGACTTCTTTTTAAATGGCTTTTTTAAATGCACTTCAGTTTCTGAGAAAGCTGTATCAAATGTGCATGCAGAAATCCTCAGACATTTTTTCTGCAACATTACGCTAATGACAGTGTTCCTAAAATTTCATATTTGATCTAGAGCCACATATTATAACAGATAGGTAGAAGAGAGTATTTGTAAGGGTCTGTTGTAGCAACTGTAAAAAAAAAGAGTATCTGTTGAATGGTTTAACAACATACTCTCTTTGGATATGAGCTGGTTCCACTAATCTGTGAAAATGGGCCATAATAGCAGGACAACTTCTCTAAGGTGGCTTTGGACAGCTAGGTTCACACCACAGACTTTAATTTTCTGGTGGCAGTGGATGTTTCTGCTTTTGTTTTAATTTTAGGTAACATTTATCCTGCTACTGGAGAACCTGTGCTCTGGTAGCTGTTGGTGACCTAATTGATACTTCAGCCCTCAGTCTTGAATCACAGAGATAGAAAACTTTTCTTTACTGTTTAACTTTGGTGACTTTTAGAGACAGATTGTTCCTGGAAATTCTTTTGGAGGGAGAGTGAGAACGAGGGTGAAGTTTGTTTTCTTTTGTTCTTCAGTAGGTTAATGATGCTGGCATTTGAATAATTTTTGGTTATTTATCAGGAGACTGCAATTCCAGGCAGTTCACTTCTGACATGATGCATTTTACTTAGCTGTAACTATTGCACTGGACATCTTGCTGGTTGTCAAGATTCCCCTATGCCAATAATACTCCACAGAGTGTTAGGTACCTAATGCTAGATGACCAAATGGGATATTTTGTATTTCTCAAAGGCACTTTGAGGGATCTTGGCTGATTAGCTAGTGTAGCTGACTAGATTTTAGGTGGTTTTCTGCAGGTGAGCTGCAACCTAAACTGGAAGTCCAGCATTTTGGTGATTTTGTTGTCCTAGAAAGGGCTGTATATCCAGAGAAGAACAAGAGGTTTTTTTAGATTTTTAAAGCAGTGTTCATTTCTTAGAGTTACAGCTATGCAGTGTAAAGAGGTATTATTAATGCATGAGCTGGAATGTATAATATCACTTCCATAAATGTTAAAGTGTAAAAATTTTAAGTATATGACCTCTCACTTCAACTGGGATTTAAAAAAAAAAAAAAAGATTTTAAGGGAGTTAGACATGTTAGACATTGGTCTTTCTCTCATCCATTGTGAAGCAGATGTTTACATTTCTAAGATTCTTCCAAACTGCCAAGGCTAAAATTAAATACTTTTTTAGTTATCACAATCTTTAATAGATATTTTCATACATGAAACAATTCTCCCTTTGCTGCCTGTATCTCAGAGTGCTGTCACAGCTCAACACAAACATCATACCTTCATAATTCATAGAAGAAGGACTAATGCTTTTAGAGCAGAAAGAACAGTATTCAACTCTGAGCTCTGTGTCTGTATATGGTAATCAAATACTTACATTTGTTCTTTTGTAATAATAACTTTTTTGTAATAATGAACTTGCTGTAACATGGCACACAATTCATCGTATTGCGGCAAAATGCAGTATGACAGTAATTAGTCAAATTCGAATCCAGTTAAAGGTCTTTAATGATTACCATAAATGCAGAATTTCTCAGCAGTTAAGAGGGGTCATTCTATTTTAAAATATGTGTATTGTCTCATCCAGGATGTGTGAAATGCTTTTTTGCTATGAAAAAGCAGAGACAAAAAATATGAGCGGTTCTTACTGGTCCAGTTTACATTTAAGTTTTTAGCACCATCAAAAAGGAGGAGTTATAATTAATTCCAGGGCAAAAGTCTGACTTTTAATAGCAGAGAATTGATGAAAAGACAGTTTATATCAGGCATTTTGACTGCCAATGTCATGAAAAATGGAAATGTTGATTCTGGTAGCAGCTGTGTTTAGGAGGAGACAGATGTCTTATGTAAGTAAAAGCATAAGGTCGGTTTTCCTGGATATCTCTATTTGAGATATTAGGCATAGAAAAGAGACATAAGTCCTAAAGTTTTGAAGATTTATTCAGGTTGATAAGTACTGGGTTCTGTAAGTGCCATAATGATTGTATGTGAGTGTATATATATCAGGTAGGTTTGCTGCACAAAAACTTGTGAGAAGAAAAAAACCAAGCAGAATTGCAGAATTACAGCTGCTCCCAAAATATGATGTGCTGCATTTGAGAGATACACATAAGAATGCTGAAATACACCTCCTTTTTTTGTTGTTTTCAATGTTTGTTTTTCTAACTTAATACATACTAAATGTGAGGATGAACTTTAATTCTAATTGCATATACTAAATCTATGATGGATGTGAACATAATATGTGTTACAATCTTTTTTTTTTTTTTTGAACTAAAGGATTTAGAAACTAGAAGAAAATGCATTGACATACATGCTGAATGGAAGATGGTTCTGTATTTTCCATCACTTCTCTAAAACATAAAAGACATCCATGGTATACAAGCTCATCTATTTCACAAGTCCCTTGAAAGTAACGGGTGTCTGCCCAATTTCTGTTACAAACAGCAGTGACTTAAATTTAGGATAAAATTTTTGCCTCTTTTCCAAGCTCAAATATTCTAATCATACAAGAAGGAGCAAATATTTCTAATTACCTCCTAATGATAAAACAAAAAGATAGAAAAGTGGTGTGGGGACTGGCAGAGAAACTCAAATCTCTAAGATCCCAGTCACTTCTGTAAGCACTTGCTGCATGACATTAAACCTTGGGCCCTCAGCTTCATTATTTGAGTTTTGCCCGTGTTACGGATGCTGATCCGCTGGATGCTGCTGCGAAAGCCGGAGCTGCTGCGAAGCAGAGTGGTGTGATGTGAAGTGATGCAGAAAACAGTAGAAGCTCTGTCGCTAGGTCAGCTGCAAGAAGAAGTGACGTGCGTGAATGTACAGTATGCGGAGTTTTCTGAATGATGCAGTCTCTCTTTCTCCCAAAGAACTTCAGCTAATGATACAAGGGGAATTCAGTTCCCTTTGGCAGGACTCCATGTTGGTCTGAATCCTTTTAATACTTCTGCTTCTACAGTTACTTGGCTCGTGCTGCTAAAAATATACACGACAGATTTAATGAAAGTATCTTCTTTTAAAAACTGCTTGTCAACAGTGATCATTTAAAGTTCTTGTTTGCATGTGTGGTTCTCATTATTCTGACATAGCTATTAATACTGATGAAAATTAAAGAGAGAAAATCCAAATATTTTCATACTTACATTTTTCCAGTAGCATCTGAGAAACCCCACAGCTAATCAACCATAAATTTTCTTGATTTTTTGTTTATTCTTTCAATTCAAGTATAATGTAGCAGTATACAAAACTGTATTACAGCAGTAAGAGCTTCAGAGTCCCAATAGATGATGTAATTATGATTAAAAATTAGTATTATTGAATAATTCACTTTTTTTAATATGCAAGAGTAATTTTTTCTCTCATTTTCAATAACCATCAGTCTTAATATCTATCTAATGAAAAAACATAAACAGTGTCATCTGTCAGGTTACTAACAGAGAATGCCACTTATTGGAGCCTCATTGTTTACTTTAGCAGGTAATTTGTGGACCGGAATCATTTAATTGTTCTGAGCACATAATTACATGCCAGCATTTTCCAATTTAATTAAAATGTACAAATCTGAAGATTAAGGGAATTTTTGAATTATTAATCATTTCTCCTCTAGGAAATCTTGTTGCTCTGCAGGAGATTTGTCCAGTGTACAACTATACGTATTTTTTTCCTTCTCTTTCACAGACAGACAATTTTCCCGCAGAGCCCAATTACATGGGCAGCAGGCAGCAGTTTGTTCAAAGGTAAGGCCTATTAAATAACTTTCTTGGCTTCCCCATTTGCATTCTTGTCAAAATTGCTTTGCCAGAGAGTACAATTCAACTTAGAACAAGTAAATACAACACTCTCTCTCTCTCTCCTTTTTTTTTTTTTTTTTTTTTTTTTTTCATATGTATTTCAGTAGCTCCACGTTCAAGGATCCAGAAAGAGCCAGCTTGAGGGACAGCGGGCATGGGGACAGTGATCAGGCTGACAGTGACCAAGACACTAACAAAGGCTCCTGCTGTGACATGTCTGTTAGGGAGGCACTCAAGATGAAAACTACTTCAACTAAAAGCCAGCCACTTGAACAAGGTGAGTGAAGCCAACAATGCCTACAAAAGTGTAAAGTAAAAACGTCATTATTAACCTATTAGTATTGCAGTTGTGGGTTATCAGGGAGGAATAGCCTACTGATAATATTATCAGAGAAAACAGTAAATCTTGTCACTAGCCCAGAGCAAAGGATCCAGTTTCTTTCAGATTGAACATGAAATGAAACCACAAGTGTCCAAAGCAGATTAAAAAAAAAAATTAAAAAAATAATACTTTTGAAAATGATTAGAATATACTCTATCTCCACTGACATTGTCTGTGATATATTATATACAATCCTTCTGTCAAAGTGTGATTTGAAAATTCAAATTAGACATGACTGCAACAGATAAAAGAGCACCAGTCATTTACATTCGTCATGTAGTTTGGAGAGGAGGAAAAGGAAATACTCTGTATAAAAGACAAGAGTAAAAATGAATCAGAAGATGTTTTCATTTCATGGGTGCATTTTCCTGTTTGTAATGTTGATTTCACAATTAAAAGTAATGTGAGAAATATCAAATACTGATACACTCTTATTTTCTGTATACTTTCATTCACATACTGTAAAGGCAGCAAAGATTCAGTGTCTGTGAAACAGCTAAAATGATGTAGATCAGGACAATGACAATGTTCTCTGCCAACATTCATTCTGACAAACAAGCATATTTATTTCCCCAAACTGTGTCCAATTCATTTTTATTCTAGATATGTTTTATCTAATTTGGAGGTCTTTTATTTCAAAAGATACACCTGTTTTTTTAGAGAATCAGACAGACAAAGCACTCCAGCATTCTCTGCCTTTCTGTTTTGCTTCTATACTGTAAGCAATAAAGTGCATCACTGAATGATTTTTAAATTTTTGTATGTTTCCCATTATTTTACTTTGTTGTAGGGAGGGTGGTTCAGTGTTAAAGATAGGAAATTATTAAATCAGTCAGGCCTTAATAAGAAGCTGTATTTCTAATTAAGCAGAAATATAAGCTTTTTATTAGTTGTTGATTAATTGGACCTGGGTTTTTCACCTTTTACCTTAGTCTCATCTGTAGTACAGACATCAGGAAGTACATGTTCAACTTCATTTTTCTGATTATGTTGAGATTACAGTATAATTTTTGCAGTGCAGAATATTTAGAATGCTGCAGTATAATTTTTTCTGTATACATTTGGAGGTTGACCTCATATCTGACCTTATTTTCCAAGTAATAAATGCCAGAAAGATTATTTTTTCCTGACCTTTTGCCACAGCAACTCTCTGCTTATAATTGGACATTGATCTGTATAAAGATGCCATGCAGGATTTTTTTTTTAAAGAAGCTATTTGAGTGTGTGTCTTATTCTCTCAGTTTTGTGTGACACAAAGACAAAAATTCTGGATTTCCATCTATCAAAGTATAGCCATGAAAGAGCCTTAAAATTTTTAAAGTTTCACTAGGAAACTATCTAGTACTCAGATTAAAAATGTGTCTTTTCTTAGAAAAAGACTATATGGCCAGTGTTCATAATCCTGCAGTTTGTCGAGCAGCATCAAACCCAAATCTGGTCAAAATATATGCAATCTAGTAAGTACATTAGCCAACCATTCCCATGCTTATTTTTGTTGTAATGCAAAGAGTTATATGCAGGTTTACCTTAGTCATCATAGCTATGTGAGCTGCCCTAGTCAACAAGAAAATTTATTCTAATCGCTCAGATGAATTCCTTATGTTCCTATTAAACATATATTGAATTGTGGGCGTTAAGTATTGTCAGCCACTGAACTACAGCAGTGGCTGTTTATGCGAATTTCTTTACTGATGAAAATAAAATAATGGGGGTAGAGAGACAAAGTAATTTTTCCCCCTTTTTTTTTAATTTTTTTTTTTTTATTCCTCCCAATTATAATTAAAAATAGTAATGATACAAATTTGTTTGCTTGAATGAACTCTTCCGTCTCTAGTGTGCTATAATAAAATCATTGTCATATTATGAAAACAGAACCTCCATCCAGCACCTTATGGGATTTCAGGTCATTGCAGTAACAAATGTGGTGCTATGTGGTGTTCCCAATGAAATCGATGATTACTTGTCATTGAGCTTAGTATGATTAGGGTTCTCAGCCGAATGTAATATTTCTCTTTTGAAAGAAGATAAATAAAATTGCGTTCTCTAGTCATAAGCCAAGTTGAAGGAGGGTAAGAAATATGATATATGTGATTAGGATAGGAAAAGAATTTAATTTTATTTCAGAGAAAAATTGTTTTCTGGGAAAAGGAGATGGAAAGCTTGCTAGAAACAATTGTCTCCAGCAATGCCTGAATCAATATTAGAAGCTGTGGTTCTGTCATCATTCTGGGTTATATACAAGGATGGGAATTCACTATTTTGTAACCAAGTTCTATGCTTGATTAGTGTTTTTTAAAGATATTTAAAATACTTTAGCTTCTGCTATTAGAACAACACCAATAATTAAATCTTATGAAATTATTGAAAAATTGTTTGGTTTAACAGTGAAGTCAGGATCTTGACATGAGAATCCTAATTTAAAAATTTTTTAAGTTTGGCATATTCATGTAATTCCAAACATTACTGTCATGTGTCCAATTCTGCCCATGGCAGTAATAAGAATTCTAGTTGTACCAGTATTTAGACTACAGTTTTAATCAACTCTAGCCCAGATAGTTGAAAATTAAAAGGCCAAACTGAGATAAAAAGGGTCTTGGTAGCACTACAGTAGTTGTGCTTCTCTCAGTAACAGAGAAGTAGGAAATTTTACGAAAAAAATTTTTGTAGACAAGATGTCTTCTAATTTCAGCATGAGATGGGAAGCAGTCAAGCTTACCTTATGACTTCCATTAAATTAATGAAACAGTGAATGATAGAGCCTGTCAGTTTACTATTGAAATAGTTGATTTCAAGGAAAACGTATCCAGATACAAACTTTTGTCTGGTAGTGATTTTAAACATTTTCCACAGATGACAAAGACAATGCAAATTAGATGTAATTAATTTCATAATTAATCAAATGCTTATGGAATGGCCTGAATGGAAGGAAAGCAGAAAAAAAATCCAAACTGTAAAAATTATCATGATAGTAAGTCTTGTGTTACAGTAAGCACGTCCCACTTTAGTTATCTCAGCCTTATCCTCTCTTGCTGTGATATACAAGCCACTTTCTGCATAAGAATATCTAGCTGTCTCTTAAGCTTACTTATGCTATCTTAATCAGCTGTCTTACTAAACAGCTTGTTCCACATGCCTGCTACTCTTTTTATAGAATGGTTTTGGATAAGTTTGTTTTGTTTACCTGTCTTTTTTTCCACCTCTGTTGCTGACACTTTAAATCCTATCAGTAGTTTGGACAGTTTGACATCACCCTACTTAGAAGTCTTACAAGAATTAACAATTTTGAACACATCTGTCAAATTGCCTGTTTATTTCACTCAAAGTTGTGGCATGTAATATTCACTTTTTGCATTTAAATAACAGAGTAATTGTTTAATTTGACATGGTTTAAGAATAACAGCAACAATCTGTATTTCTTTAAAAGGTATCCAAAGCTGAAAATTATATTATAACCCAGAAAACATAAATAATAATATCTACAAGGGAGCAATAAAACAGCAAGATGTTAATTTTATATTTTTCTTAGTAAATCCTGCATAAGCTTACATTTTAATCAGGAAGAAATACCAAGTTATGGACTTTTCTGTAGTTACTCATAAATTATTATCTTTCTTAGATTTTCCCAGGAATCTTTAGTTTCTTTTTCTTTTGTTCTGCTTTTGTTTTGCTTTTCTGTCTGTGTTTTCTCATTTTAGTGCAAATGTCTTTGTCAAAAAAACTTCAAGGGATTAAATATCTCCCCATTCAGTCGCTTTGTTGAGGTTTTGCTTTATCACTGTGCATTGCCTCTTTCTTTCAACATAGTTTCTTGCCATTCACACCTGCATCCCATAGAAGATCCACTTCTGCATATGCTGTTGCCTCATTGGCAATAGTGTGGATTCTGAGAATAAAGAAAAAGATGGAGGCAACTGCTTGGAGGAAGGGTAAAATGGAACTCTTCAGCGTAGTTGTCAGAGTCTCCTCTAGGACCAAGGCTGCTCACCAGGCTTCTCTGTAAAACAGCACCATTTTTACTCTAGGGTATTGTTAGTAGTATAAAGGGAATTTAATGTATCTGCATGAAAAAAATGATTCTAAGTGTAATTTGAAAATATAATAGCTCTTTCTTCATCACAACAAAAATACATTTGCATCACAACTGATGCAGTTTTGCATGTAAATCTTAGGAATAAAAATATCATTTCTAGAGACTCTATAAACAGTTTGTTACCACTTGTGTTTACCCACTGAATGTGTTCACATAACAAGTCTGTAGCAACTTGTTAATTTATAATCTCAATTTCTAAACATGACATCCTAGAACCCGAGTATCCTGCATGATCCATCTGCAGCAGAGCAGAAATTACAAAAAAATTTTACCGAGATTTTTCTGGACTATCCATTAATTTTCTTGGCGTAATCTTGCTAGAGTCTGTTGGATAATTAAAATCCATTCTGTTTTACTGAGTTAGAATCAGTCTAGACTGATAAGTGCAGAAAGTTCATCAAGCACATTTCTTCTGTCTGACATCATCACCAATGCTTTCCATGCCATTGGGGATGATGAGCTCTTTTATGAATACAACAGCTTAATGAGATAATAGATAAAGAAGACTGTGAAGAAATATTTCTTTTCAAAGTTTGTGAAACGGGTGATGGCCTCTTGTGAGAAACTGATGGAGGCTAGGAATCTCCAGGAACTGGCACAACCTGTGAAATCTTTTGTTCAACAATGCTTCCTCCCATAGGTTTTTTCCCCTGGACAGAACATCTATCACATTCTCTCTATGCTCAGAATAGATTTCAGACTGCCCTTCTTGCTCTGACACCACTTAAGAGTCTTTATGTCCAGCCCTATCATCCTTTCTAACTTGCTTACTTCTAACATGGTCAGGTAAGATGCTAACTTGCTGTTTACTTGCACATAGTATCCGGTTTTCAATTTCGTCTGATGACTTGTTTTCCAGGGAAGCTATAAGAATAACTTAATTGTATTGAGGGTCTCTTTCCTTTTCTTGATATGTCACAGTAGTAGAATCTATTTCTGGAACTGGAAATTCTGGAAATTGTGAGGTGAAGCCCACGCAAAATGAAGTTTTGAGCCTCGAGTTTTCTGCTTCTGTTTGTTCTTTTCTATATATTTTTATCCTTTTGTTTTTTTGTTTTTTGTTTGTTTGTTTGTGGGTTTTTTTTGGTTCTGTATTTTGTGCAAGCACATGTATGATCCTAGATGAGGACTAGCATTGGTCAAAGAAAACTTATCTATTCTCTATTTCTGATTTACTGAATTTCTAATCAACAAGCTGGAAATATTTGATTTTGGCCTTATTCTAATAATGAGATTTTAAGATTAAAAATATAGGTAGAGTGCAGAGTTTTATAAAGAATAATACCATTATTTTTTATCTACTCTGGTGTGTGTATAGCAAGTTCAATATGACATTGGAGCCACTGACATTACTTCTTTTTGTTTTTTCTGCTGTGAGTACTTTGTTCAGTGAAACAGTACTTCTAAATGAATGAGAATTATCAGCATTATTATTGGTCTCATACTCCTTATAAGTGCTTGTGAATGATGATATTGAAACTTCAATTTGGAGTATATTTCCATTTTAGTCAGAGGAAACAAAAGTTTCAAGTGTTGTGTCTTGGCTCAATCATTTAAAGATGATCTAGGTAACACTTTTGCAAGATTTTGTTACCTGGGCCGAGCTAGACTGTGCAAAGGTTCAATAGTTCCCTTTTTTTGAGAAATCAGAATTATGTTCTGCCTTCTAACCAAAGTTAATGAACTAGAGAGAAAAATACAGGTCAGTTTCCTTTGCTCTACAGATAATTGTCAGCTTTTCTCATATTAATACCTAGTAGTCTATGACATATCTTTTGCTGTATAATGTCTACAGCAAATTATATGATGGATTTAGACAAAATAAATAGAAAACTCTCATATCTGCCAACTTTTGTTCACTCAGAGTATTATCGTGAATATCTCTCATGGTTTAGGTTCTATTTTCAGGCAATCTCCTAGTCTACCGGTCAATTTAAGTTCATCTTTTAGATTTCAGCTATTTTTATACCAAGTCCAGATTTGTGATTGAAGCTGTGTGACTGCTTCAAAGCAGAGTCCAGTTTGTTCCGTGCTCCCTCATTACAGATGGGAGGGCTCCCAGGCACAGCATCACCACAGTGTGCTCTTCCCAGAAGTACACAAGCATCTTTGGTTTTCAAGCAGCACAGGTAAGGAAGGAGAAGTCTGAGGAAGCAGATGTTTGTCTTAAACAAACAGAAAAGTCAGAAAAGTAAAGTGGCATCTTAATGGAAAAAGGTTTGTGCCTCATGACTTCTCTGCCTCTGTTGATACAAAATAGAAAAGTGGTGCCAACATTCTGGCAACTGAAGTGACAGTGAATACAGTTTGCATCAGATTGCCTTAGCCTATCATTGCTGTCTGTTATTGCCCATTATCCTGCATTTCAACTGGCGCTGTGTTCTGCCAAACTGGGTTTTTAATCAGGTGCACATTTCAGCACCTGGCAGATTATTGCCATCATGTATATCTGGTAGCTGTGAAGTTTTGTGAACAGCATATCCCACAATTAGTGTATTTAGCCAATATTTAGAGGAGAAAATTCCTATAACTGACTTTCAAAACATACAGAAGGATCTTTTTCCATCAGTACACACAAACATATCACTGTGACTCAAAGAGATTACAGCCATTCAGCACAGCTTCATCTCTGCACCATTTGGTGTGTCATGCTGCATTTTAGGTAATTTCATTTCCCCTCCACATAATTTCTACTTATTTTATAATTAAAAATTACTTCAGTGGTTGAAAATTATATGTATTTTTGACCTGTTTTATTTTCATTGGACATTTCGCTATTGAACCAATTTAGATAGGCCCTTACTAACATCTGAAAAGTTCATGACTGCAACAATAAAAGTATTCATAAATTTCAGAAGAGTTTTCTTTGCTGATCTTATTTGCAAATTAATTCATACCATGCACTTCAAGATCACAAGTCTATTACCATAAGTCTCGTATCTGAGATTCTAATATTTGGGTGCTGTAGCTGTTGGTGCTCATCTCTTTCTGCTTTACTTCAGAGGCAACAAAACAGAATATCCCTCCCCTGTCACTAGTGTAAATCTCATTACATCCTATCTAGACTTTCTGTTTTGACACTGCCTTTCCTGGGTCTAGGCGCAGTTATTGTACTGCAGTTTGTTCTTGGAAGGCTTAGAATCCATAAGTTATCTTTTCACTTTATTCCCACCAGAAGAGTAAGAGAAGGATTTGCCATTCTCAGTAAGATGAGGTCCTTCTATGTCAAAATCATTATCTTCAGCTAACATTCCTTCTTTTCAGATTCTTTTTTATAAATTGAAAGAAAAGTGGGGGCATAGAAAGATCAACAACTTTTGAAACAAGGAAATCAGAAAATAGAGAGTTTTTATAGTATCAGGCTTTATGCATTTCCCTGGGTGATAAATGGATCTTCTCTACTTGTGCTTACTTTTGTTAATGAATATTTTAGGGCATATATTCATATATTGGATGAATACTTAATATCAAGGAAAGTATTGTAACAGGACTAGAGAGTCTATTCCTGACTCTTGCTCTGTGTCTGAAAATGTCCTTGAATGGTGTATTTACGGGTTTCTTTTTATTAAGCTTACACAGAATTAGAGTTTAAAATAAACATATATATGAGGGTATGTGTGTTTATTTAGTTATACAGGGAAGACAATTAAAATAAATACATCTTCTCTATTCCTCATTTTAAATCATTTTATGATTTATTTGTCTCCGCTTATTAAATCAGCAGAAAATACTGATATGATAAACAGCAATAGTGAACAAGATTTAACAAAATCCCATTGCATATTGCAGCCACAATCTTTTTATCAGAAAGAAGCAGTGTTCTGCAGATGGAGTTACTGTAAAGCTGATACTATACTGATATTAGTTGGAAATCTGAATTGTTGTATTTATCAATAGTTCTATGTCCAGCTGGGAAAGACAAAAGAGAAGTGTCTTAAATAAGAGGCAGGACTTAACTATTCCATTCAGCAATGCTTTAGCTGGAATACTACTGATTGTATTTTGTTCTTCTGGAACCAAGAGTATCTCCTAATGTCTGTGAACCCTAATAGAGACTGTCCTTTTCATGGCCCTTTTTCTGTTTACATACTACTTTTCTCCTATGCCATGGTTTCCAGAGGGAGAAACATGGTTTAATTTAATTTGGGCCAACATTGCAGCATGCACTAATTAGTGATACATCCACTGTACAGTTTGTGGGCATATTTTGGAGATAGATCTGGAAGAATTCAAAATCAAAAAAGAGGCATATTAACAGCAGAAAATAGAAGTTTGTGAAGCATCGCCTGTAGGTGAAGTTTGAAAGAAGTGTTTGTTTAGAATCTGTGCGTGTTTAACTGAACAAGGACTGGGCTAAAGCATAATAAAGGTCTTTGTGTATATAGAGTTGTTATAAATAGGATGGTCCTTGCTTTTTCTTTTCTTTTTGTTTAATTTTCTGGGAGAAGTATTTAAGTTATATTTGAGAGAGAACTTTACTATAAAGATGTGTAGGCACTGAAGCAGGCTTCTGTAAGTTACAGAATAGCCTTTCCTGGAAATTTTCAAAACAGGTTAAATACACATTTGTCAGTGATAATCTAGATTTATTTTAAACCATCCAGGGCCAGAGGATTCACTCTCATCCTGCTTTTTATGGTGCCAAAATTAAATATGGGGATGTATTGCACTGCCTAATCCTGAGTAAAACATACTGAAAGAGAATATTTACTCTGATCCTTTACTCAGCCTCTTCTCTGCGAGCATTTTCTCCATCTTGAAGAACTCACCATGGTAGAGGATTTCAGGGAATGTGGATTATGTTGTGCTTCCCAACAATAATACCCAGCATTTAACATGGCCGTGTCTCAGAGACAGAGCTGCAGAACAAGTAACGTAACTTAGTGAAACTTTCTCTAGCCTCTGTACTTCAGTGATGCACAATGCCATGTATCAGCCTCTGTGCACCTACTGTCCAATCTGATCTCCAGAATGGCAGAACAGCTGGTTTCCATTCCCTGCTGCTGCTTTCTCCTATTCCAGCTGCTGCACTCAAATAACCTCCTTTCCCCAAGTGGGCTTCATATGGTTTGAAAGGGACTTAATGTACCTCAGTGCATAGGGAACTTTTGATGCATATTTCATCATGTTTCAGTTCTTTCTACAGGGAACACTGCATGTATAACAGATGTTCCCTGACTACTACCCTTTCCTGAAGGTGACATGCCTTTTTTTTGTGTTTCATCTCTAACGTATAGAGGTGGTAATGCCTGCGTGGTACTAAAAAATAGTGCTCCATGGCTGCCCCTGTGCTGCATGCCAAGCTATATTTAATTCCATCTGCTCCCCTCTGCAGCATGAAATGGAGTAAGCATATGCCCAGTACAACCAAGTCACACTGTGGCACAGATAATACCCCTTTATCTCAGACAAGTGTAGGTATTTTTTAAATTTAAGAGCCTATTCTTCCAGGTTTTTTTAATACATAAATTGTTTCATATTAATTAGTGGGGATATTTATATAGTTACATATCAAAAGTGCATAGTCTTTTATTATATTTTTATCATTAATGCAACATTATTAATATTGTATATGTAGTGTGCATGTCTACATATGTCCACATACATACTCATAAATACAAAAAGACAGAATTAACTTATATCCCTGAAAATTTTGTAATCTATATAAATCTATACTTTAACATTATAGAAAACGTAGTGCTTTAGAACATTTTATGCTTGCTTGTTTTAAAACTACAACGAGAACAATTCACAAATCTGTTTACACAAAACTCTCAATTTTCACCATAAAAGTTGTTGTGGAAAGAATAATAATTCTGAGGCAAAATCTGTCAGATTAGAATTGAGTATATAATTGAAAAGCGGTATTTTACAAATAAAGTTTTTAAATATCTATTTAATAATGTATAGCACTATCTGACCCAATTTTTATTTGAACAAATTAATACAGTTCTTATATAAAAGTGCAGTTTAGGTTGAGCATTGACAAGATCTCAAGGCAGCTACAGAGCCCAAACAACCTTTCAAGGTCCAAATCAAACATAAAAAGCGAACAGAAACAGAACTGTGTCTGTTCTGACCCTGTGGAGAGACTTTTGCAGATAATCTTCATGGCCCTGGGAAGTGTATATTGGATCAGTGTCTGCTGCTGAATATGAATATTCCTACAGTCTGTGGAGTATTTCTACACTTTATGGAATATTCCTGAATTTCATGTCTCTGATTAGCTTTAGCAAGTCATATTTATTTTCAACATTGCTAATTTGACTTGAAGCAAGGATTCTCTCCCTTATCCTTACTATTGTTGGTATTTTATTGTTGTAAGAAAAGTTCACACAAATTACTTCTCTTTGAGTGGAAGCACATTGAGTAGAGCAGGATGGAGGAAAAAAGTTACACTGAACACTGAAGCTGCTGCAGTGTGGAAAGCTTTAAACTCGGCTTAACTTGCTAGTGTTCTGTGGCTGCTTTTTTGCTTCTCAGAAGTACCAGAGTACATAAATAATCAGGGCACATTGCTGAACTGGACTATAAAAATTATTTTAAAAAACTGAAAAAACAAAACAAACAAAAAACAAAACCCAACCAAACAGTAACCAAACAACAATAACAAAAAAATAAAACAAACCAAGAACCAAAAAAACCCCAACAACAACCAAAAAACCCAAAACACCAAAACAAAACAAGTTTCTTTTGGCATTCATGTTTGCAATAAGCAAATAAGTAGTTTTGACTTATATAATAAAACTTCTCTCAAAAATGTTCTTTCTTCATTATATCGATTGTGAAAATAAAATCCCACAAGGTGTTTAAACCTATCACATATAAAATTGTGAATTTTTCTTATGAATTTTTTTTAATACAAAAACATCGATAATATCTATATTTTTGTTACATTTGGAGTCTGTTTATTCAATCTTTATTATTAATGCATATTTTCATTCCTTTATTTCCATTTCTATATGTTTTATTTCCTGTGCATTCACATTTTTTTTCTTATTATATGGGAAATAGCAGAAATATGTTAGTAAAATTTTGGCACAAGAAAAGAGCCTCCCGAGCACAGGCTAGGCAGTTACTGATTAGTGCGAACTCACTGTCATGTTGTTACTTGGAAATCTTACTCCAATCACTAATTCACCATTATTTTACATTGATTTCAGGAGATGTGTAACCTTCTTAAGTATGGCAAAATAAGCCAGTATTTAAAGCCTCAAAATAAGCCAGTATTTAAAGCCTGAGAACCTCATTGCTACTTAGAACCTAAACATTACTTTAAATTCTTTAAAGACATAGATTCAGATGTCAGTAGAAGCTCAGATTTATTGTAAACTTATTTAACATTTTTTTCTGATATTCAGAAGTGTGGAAAGACAGAGTGAGAGTTAGAAGAAAAAGAAAAAATATATTAACTTAGAAGTTAAGGGTGTGGGAACATAACACAGAGGAGAAAAGAAAACCAAACAAGCAATCAAAACACATTCCTAGATTTCCTAGGAAATAAGAAAGTGTTAGAGGTAGTGTTCTTTTGTTACATTTAATTCTCTGCCAAAAGTGATAAAAATTTATAATTTTCCTAGAGAAAAGCTGCATTTAAATATTTCTAAACTGGAAATATTTCATATAAGATAGGTGCTTGCTTTTTTGCAGAAGTTCATCGTGGTCAGCAGACCTGTACCACCTTGCCCATATTGAATCAACACAGTATGCTATTTTTTTGCTTTGTTATAAATCTACAAAATATTACTTGTAAAAAATAAAAAATCTGATGTCAGGGTTATAAATGCATAAGCCTTTGTATTAAAAAAACAAAAAAGTTTTTACAAAACATAGATGAAATTTTTCCTTTAGATGTGTGAACATAATACTCTGGAAAGTAATAAAAAATGAAGAAAATTATAAATTTAAGACAGCTAAAAGTACTTTTCAAAATCTTAATGAAATCCAGGATACTCTAGTTAATGGCATCTTCATTTAGACTGAATTTTACATTTCCAAAATAGATTTGAAACTAAGGCACAGGTTTTCTTCTAGATATTTAGTCCTCTATAAATACAAGCTGGAAAGACCTGAAAATTTTGTTAGTTAAAAAAAAAAAAAAAAGGAAAAGAAAGCTTTCCAAACCCCTACATTTTCAACCTTGTTGAAGGAAAAACAGCCACATGTTCTCAGAAACATTGTCACTGTCATTTCACCTATCTCACCTACATCTGAGTTAGTTGCACTAATTCTTTATTGTTAATTAGTTGATTAGCTTCCTAGAATTACTGAGGAGAGTGAGGTACTTCTAGAGTATGATTCTTTTTGATCTGTTTAAGATGAATCATATCCTCTTTACTCTCAGTAAAAGATGACTAACTGATATAAATAACTGTATATATCTAAACCTGTGAAAGAAGGATTTCTTCTCAGGTTTTGAGGGAATGAGCTTTTTGTTGACTGACTATTGTTTATTACCAGTTTCAGGCTTCTGTGTTTCTTATTTATGTTATAGGTGTTAATTGTTCCAGCCCAAATTTATTCTGGAGACACCATCATGAATTTATTTATCAAATATTTCCCATTTCATCTGTCATTCTGTAGAGGTGTTGAGTCTCTCTTCCATGGCAGAAATACAATTTCTGCTTGCATGGCTATTGTTCCTTCTTCCACGTATTTGCAGATGGGAACTGTTTTTTCCCTCACAAATTGGGCATCTGTATAATGTGCATTATTTTTTATGCTTTGCCTAAATATTTATCTACTTGGCTTTTGCTTTGGATTCCTATGGCCAAATTGGTAGTGCCAGAAGGAATGGAGTATAGTGTGTTGGAGGTTTAAAATTAGAATCTGAGATCAACCTTCTAAAAAGCCTTATGTGCTGAAATGCTTTACTGAAATGACTCACAAGAAAAGAAAGGCATGGTCTTGGATTATATGGACTTCTTAAAATCAAAATAAATTAACCTGTTTATCTAACTGCTGGAGATATTTTAATTTAATTAAATATCAATGGATGAATAAATATATTAATTTAAGGATTAATCTCTGTGTAAAATATCTGCACCTTACACAATGTTAATCTTCAGTAAATTTTTGTCATTTGGTGAATGGAAGTAATTCATGAACTTGTTAAGCCTAGCTCCTTATAACATCTAAGGCAGTTCTTGTATGTTCATTAAATAGCAATGGATTCTGGAATAGCTGTTAATCCCCAGCAAATACATTTAAGAATCAACTGGCATTTCATAAACATACAGTAGCAATCCTATTAAATCAAAGTAAATATTTGTTTAAGATACTTCAAGTCTGTCCTGTTTTATCACACCCACTGTAGGGTGTGCCACTAAGGTGGCAAGATGAGGTTTATCTGTGTGAGTACACCTGCCACTCTCCTCTCAACTCCATCACCAGAGCCAGCTGCTGGAGGTGTTGCACATGCTGGCACAAAGAGGTCTCCTTCTAACCTTTCACCAGGGCACTGTGTCCCTGAAAGAGATAAACTAAACTAAATATATATTCATATAATAACGTAAATGTCAGAGTTTTCTGCCAAATCGCTGTGAGAAACGGGGTTGTCATATTTTTTCACACTTCCAGATGACATATCTTTGCCAGCAATGCTTCACAATATAGATCTGGTCTCACAAGTTGCTATTCAGCATCAGTGTTATTGATGGAGAACATAGTCTGCTTTCTTGCAAGGCTCACACAGAGAAAGATTGAACTGCATTTTTGGCAAATTGAACGCTGTTGTCAGGAATATGTTACACCCCGTCTCATGTACAGATTAACCCTAATAACAACTATTTAACTCTCTAAGTGCCCCTCAGAACTATCTCAGAAAGTAAATCTTCTCTATTGTACAGCACACAAATACTTATGACTGTCTTCTGCTTTTCTGTTTGCTCTTTCAGTTTTGTTAACTTGAAAACAAATAGCAGAGTAACCTCCTATCTGGGTTATTTCTCTCTCTCTCTATGTACTATGGAAAACTTGAGTACTTTCTTCTGATGGTTCAGTTTACTATTTTTTTTACCCAGAACAAAATATTTGGTTGTTTTCTTCAATATTTAACTACTTTTACAAGGGATGAGAAAATGGAGAAGTAGTTTATTAAAAAAAACAAACAAATCCCCCCCCCATTTAAAGATTAAAAAAATAATTTCTTGTGAAAATATTAATTAGACAGTTTTAAATTACTACAGATTTCTATTTCAGAAATTATGTGAAATGTAATTTAGATTAAGGTCCTATATAATAATTTAAGCTTTCCTATTTACAGCTAAATTTGTAGTCCACAAAATATTCTAAGTTTATCTATTTTGCAGAACTGGAAAAGAAAAGTGTTTATTACTGAAAATAGTGCAAAAATTTCTTCAATTTACATCCTTACACAGCTTTTAATATCTCTATACCTTACCTTGTATCAATAGAGCTAATATGGGCCAATTTATTCCCTTAATATTCTTTCTGATTAGGGCTTTAGATCCCTCAGTTTTTTGAAAGCTAACTAAGGTTTTTTATTTACGACCATCAGAAAATTTCACTCTGAGAAAGATAAGAATTCAATATTATGATTATTCTATTCCTGGAAAAAATAGAAGAGATTTTGATAGAGAAGGACTTTAACCTTAAAGCAGTGATTTAGTAATAATATTGGACATATTAAAAAAATCGTTAAAAAAAGTAGGTAAATTTTCTGTTGGACATATGAAATTTTTAACTGTATGCTTTCTGTAACTTCTCATAATTCAGATCTCATCTTTCTTTTCTATCTCACCATTCCAGTGTAGATTGTAAAATGTAGCTTGTCTAGAGCAGTCATGCTGGTAGCTACACATGCATTTGACTATGAAAATAAATTCTTAATAAGAAATTCTTTTAATTTTTTGGTACCGATAATTTAATATCTTTTATTAAACTGAACTAAGCTAGTACTTAAAAATAGCTCCCTGACATTCAGAATAATGGATATGAAAGCAAGAGTAATAAAAATTGCTGGGAAGGTGCAGTGCAAGCACTGATTCAGCAACTACCACACTGATTTAAACATTTTCTTTGGTACATAAGATATTAATCTGTAGGGGTTTAAAAGCATATGAAAACAACCCTGCCTAAAAAGGGAAGTTACACATGGAGTAACAGACTCCAACTCATTGTGCAGTCTAGGGCAACTGTATTATATGTATGCCCTTCACTTACAGCAGCTGAAGGTAATTCAATCATCCACCCAAATGCCACATCTGAGTCACCTTGTGGAATTTCCTGTTACTCCAGCGTTTGCACAAAGACTTCAGGACAATTACAGCCCTGTGCAATTAAAGGTCTAAAGAAAAGGATGCAAGAAAATAAAAGACAACATTTTTTGTCAAACCTGTGGGGTTTTCTGTTCTGTGATTTTGTGTAACGCTGTTACAGACCCTTGTCTTGTCCTGCACACCAATCTCTACAACTTTGGTGAGTGTACAAACACACTGCTTTTGATTGAAACCTGCCACCTGATAGTTTCACTGGCAGTGCCTAGTTGTTGCTTTAGGAGAAAAAGTAAATAATTGTTTCCTATTAGTCTTCTCAGTGACAATCACGATTCAAAAATCTTTTCATATTTTCTCTTTGTTGTGTCTTCTTCAAGCTGAAAAATCTTAGTCTATTTATCTCTTCTCTTATGAAAGCCTTTTCATAACTTTGATCATCTTTGCTGCTCTTTTTTGTCTTTTCAGTTCTATTATATTCTTTTGAACATGGCATGAGCAGATCTGAGTACAGAAGTCTAGACACAGCAGCTATGGATTAAAAGAGTAATGTTTTGTGGTTTAATCTCTATTCTTTTCCAAAATACCTTCTTATTCTAACTGTTCTCTTGATGAATTATGAGCTGACATCTTCATTTAACTGTCCAGACTAATACAGAGATCAGTTTTAGAGTCCCTTGCTTGTGTATTTAGAGTTGTTACTCTTTTCCATCATGTATATTACCTGCATTTGTTGACACTGAATCTTGTGTGCCATTTTACTGTAGTCATTCAATTAATTGCATGACATCTATCTGCAGCTTTTCAGAGTCTCAGATTTTACTACTCACTTTTGTTTGGTACCAAAGCTAATTTAAGTGATAGTGTTACAATTCTCCAATTTCATATTTGGATTCCATATGGTCTGCTGGTTTATTAGTAGTCATTTTACCCTATTAATCTTTTAGTTCCGTGCAGTTTTAATGACTCATTTCTATCCCCAAAATATCTGCAACATAGGAATCACTTTGGATTCCTTCATTAAAATAAAATAAATATATATATAATTTTTTTTTATTATTTTTTTTTTTAGGAGTGAATACTTATGACCTCTTCTTTCAGCACTTTGTATATGCAGTTAGCCTCACCAATCCTCTGGCAGACTTCCATTTTTTCTGTCTTTTTTTGATAAAAATTTCCATTAATTTCTGTGTCATGAACAAATAGTCTTCAAAACCTTCGTCATACTTCCCTAAAATACTGTAACATTTTATGTGTTGGACTTCATGCATTTTTCTCAGCCTTATTTGCTCTCAATTTTGACATTTTTTTAAGAGTATCTTTTTACTCTTAATGGCCTTATTTAGTCTGCTGTTTCACCATGCTGGCTATATTTTTGTCCTTTAAAAGTGTTTTTGATAAGTGGTATACAGTTTCTCTGAACTCCTAATATAGTATCTTTAGACAGTCTGTCATACTATCTGCAAGGATTTAGTCTTTTAATTGTCCTCTTCAATTTCCTTTCAAAAAGCTTTGTCGTGTTCGAGTATTTTTTTTTTAGTTATTTTTTTTTAGTTAGATGATTTTGTAGCCTTTTTTTTTCCTTTTTCCTTTTTCTGTTTTCTGTAGACATTATGTAGACATCTGAGAGCTTAGTGGCCAGCATTACAGTGTAATTTATAGTTACTTTTTCCCACATAGCCTGATGAATGCTAAAAGGTAAATCAAGTAAGTGCTGTTTATCCTCTCCTGAGCTCCTTGACTAGTTGTTGAAAGTGCAATGTTCTTCATCATTCCTATATCATTTTTATTTTGGATCATAATTATGCTGGGTTACACTGGCTATTTTCTGACTGTTACATTTGTGAGGTATCTTTTACATCACATTCCTCTCTTAGAACCAGCTGCTGGAGTTCTTATCTTTTAGACTTCACAAAAAGTGTAGAATCAAGTAGATACTTGATTTTGGTCTGGCTACCAATTTGTATGTTCCCTGTTCAATTAGGATTTTATTTGCTGAAGTAAATATTTGCTATTCCCTCTCTGAATGCCATCAACTTTTACTCTGCCCTATTTTTTTTTTTTCCTTTTTTACTCTGCTGTTTGTGATTTAACTCTAGTTGACAAGTTACCTGAGATAACATGCTTTTCTATACCTGTTACTTGTCTTCAATCTAAAAAACATTATCATAGGCAATTCAAATGTCACCAGCCTTTTTCTTCTGCTGGTTTACATAATGCCTCGTCTACGTGAATATATTCCATTCATTGCAAACATTTCCTTGGTTGCTATTAAAATATACCCTTCTCTCTTCAATTTTCAACCCAAAAGAGAATATGAGCTTTAACATCTAAAATTCAGAAAGTAGAAACAGCACCCTACAGAAATGTGGAAATGCTGCAGAAATGTGATGCCATTTTCAGTTCTTTCTTAGGCCATTACAGTAAGACAGAAAAGAAAAAAAGAAGACACAATTATTCCAAATCAATTATACAGACATCCTTAGCTGTCTCTTTTTCATCTAGAATTTTATCTTTTGCTTGTGATTCAATTGATTCAAGTCGGCCTCTTCATAATGAATTTTTATGAGTGAGAGATTTGATAGTTATACCTGTAACTAATGTTCAAGTAAAATTCAATGTTGCACTTCCTTTTGACTGGAAAAAACACCCACACCTTTTATTGGTTGTCTCTGATGACTGCCACAAATTTCCTATTTTCAGCTCCTGATTTTTATTCTCACACTTCCTGGGAGTTTTGGGAACTAAGAATAACCTTTTTAAGTACATGTACAGACATTGTCCATTTTTCCTTGGTATGCTAGTAATATCACATATCAAAGGCAACACTGATATTTTTATTGTTCCCTTGTTGCACAATTTTCCAAATGCCTATTTTAGTCTTGTACCTTACCCTTTTGTCATTATGACTTTTCTCACCCTTGGAAAAATACTTTTAGAGATCTTTCACACACTATTGTTGCAGGATTCCACTTAAGAATATAAACATACATAATTATTACCATTTCCCCTCAATCTAGCACAAATCTTATTTTTTTTTTTTTCTATTTTTCTACAGTGAGGTAGCTGTGAAAACTTGTCCAAATTAACATTACACGTGGATTAGTCAAATCATTTTAGAACTATTTATTTTTATCTTTATTTAGCCTTAAAGTACAGTCTGTCACTTTGCCTGAACTTAAATCCAAGGTGTCAAAGTGAGTAAGAGTAAAGAGAATCAGGACATTTTAGATCTGCAAAAGAATTAGGGAAAAAAATAATGAAAAGAGTAAGAGTATAACAAGGAGAGTATAAGAATATCTGCTTAGTGGTTTGATGCAATTGAGAAAATCTTCTTTGTCTGTTTAACTGATAAGGATTAATTTTTCAGAGTGATTCAATGTAGTCTCAGACAGAAGTAGGTGTGCTTTTACATGCTCTGCTCTTCACTATGGAGGTCTTTCATCAAAGCAATGCCTTAAGATGCTTTTCCACCTGATGTCCAAACCTCTTTTATGGACTTCAGTGTCCAGGATCTGTCTGGGTTGCTGTAGCTCCTGACTAGGCTGCCACAGCTTTGTGGGGAATGCTGCAGCTTCTTGGTTGCATCTGACAAACACAAGGTCATCATACATGAAAGAAGCGTGTTGGTAATGCATCCTCATTCACCCAGTGCTCAGATCCTATCAGGTAGCACCCTCACACTCCTACTTTGTGCAAACAAACCATGGCACTCCAATATCAGGGGTTCTCTGACCCTGAAACTGAGCTCAACAGCCTGGCGACTTTTATATTTTTTTTACCCTGCAGTGCAGAAAAATCACTTCATTGTGTCATCACCAAGGGTCCATTTCACAGAGTTTCTGTAAAGGTTCAAGGTAAAATCCAAGAACATTATGCTAAGAAGAAGGATCACACAGCCATGAATCCTGGCTATGCTGACTTCTGAATCATGTCTGCAACATGAGAGCTGGATCAGGCCAAAGGTGTGCTCAGCATGACTCCAGCCACATGGAAATTATAGGTAGGGCTGTTAAACTAAATAGACAGTTTTCTGCTGTGGCAGTTTTGCACTTATTAAGCCAGATTCAGCCAAAGAATCCATAGAAAAGGAATCAACATTTTGAGCTCCATAGAGTGTCACTCATGTTCTCAGACAAGAATAGGAGTCTTGCAGTTTATCTAAGGGGCTTAACATTTTTTTCTCTGATTCTCATTCAATTACAATATATATTTATTTAAAATTCCTTCATCTGGAACCTTAGGAAAAGATAACTTCTTTCCATTTCAGTTTAACAAAGAGGTTACTGTAACAGCTGAAAGTTGTGGAATATTTGACCCAGACGTGTCCTGTTAATGGCTTGCTTGCTGATTCAAACGAGCGATGCCATCAATGCTGTATTCAGGATTTCCTTACTGAAAAGAACAAAACAGGTCTGAATACAAAGTTATGGAACGCTGCTCTGTCAGGTTGAGCAGCTCAAAGGTAGACAAGGATACCTGCAAGTCTGTTCAGCTGAGCTTGAATTCCTCCCTGATGCATGCTGAGAGTTAGCATTATAGGCTTTACTCTCAGCGGTGACTGCAAGCCGTGTAACTCTTCAAGCATATCCTGCCATTTGTTCTATCCAGCAGAAATGGGTTCCATTCCAAAGGAGCTCTTCCAAATACTTCAAGGAATAGTGCACAAGGAGGGTGAGTTTGGGCAAATAATTAACAAAAAAAAAAAAAAAAAGACAGAACTGTTATATGAAGGGAAACAAAATCCATCTTGTTTACTTGGGAAAAGTGCAAGGATGTAAAAAAAAGGGAAAAATTAAAGTCATATTTCTTGTGAAAAGGTAAAGAAAGGTACAGGACATTAATTTTGTTAAGTACAGTATGCCAAAGTCCATAGGATTCAGGTCTTATCTAACCCTTCAGCACAATTCCAGCTGCCTCTTCTTGTAGCCTGTGACAGCCAGCTACCTCAATCATTTAGATATTGATGTGAAACTTGCTTGTGCTCAACTGTTTACTGGGACAGTGTCCTGAATGGGACCCCAAAACTCTGTTGGAATAATTTTTATTTAATTGCACCCTGATTTGCATTAGAAGAGTAGGAATTAGGTATGTGGATAGGGAGCAGGAGGAATGGTGTATCCCAGCAGATCCACAATATGCAAGTTTGCTGTAGCCATGGAGGTGTTAATGAGAGGTTTGACTTTCCAACCTGTAGCTAACAGATGTGGCTGCTTTTATTTACTGCATTTAAACTACTGGTTTTGTTTACTTATTATTCTTTGCTTCCTCATTGTAGGAGAATCTGACTGGAGCCCCTGTTTATTTCTTGTGATGTGTCTTTTCCATCAAATGACAGACATCAACTGAAAATGTTTTATTTCTAGTCTTGAGAGCTTCACACTCATGAGAGTGGCCTAGAGGGACACAGCTGTCTCATTGTGCAGTGAACAGAGAATTATCCTTGGATGCATCCTGCTCAGCAAAGTCTTAAATATTATGGCCAGGTTCTTGAACTGGCATTGAAAATAAATGGAGAACCAATGGAAAATATGAATTTTTGATAGGACAAGTTGAGGTGGCTTGTCCTCTTAAACAATTTTTTTTTGTTCTGTGGATATTATGCTTATGTCCCTGCCTGTTTTCTACATAATGTTAAGTACAACAGTATGAGCGAGACAAGATTATCACATTTATGATTGCTATCCAATCCAATATTAAAAAAAATAAGATAATGCTTATTGAGGTAAAAACAAAGGAATTTCAGTTCCTTTCCTCTGTGTATCTGATGAGATCTTGAGACATTGTACTACTTGAGTAAGCATAGGGTGTATAATTTCAGGAAACATAAAATATTCCTATCATACAGATATTCAGAATGTTCATTTTTCCTCCATACAGCATCCCATCCTTCTTCAGCTGGCCAACCTTGAATCTGCTGTTCTTTACCCTTTAGATTTAGTCAGTTTTGTGACAACACTACTTCGGGAGATGTAAGGCTGGAGTCCTTGAGTTTGTGGCCCATAGCAGCCCCACCTACACAGTGTTTGTAATACATGTAGCAAGCTTGCAACTTGTGGTCCCAGGAAGGATCATTCCTAAAAAGGCATTAATGTGTTCAAAAGAAGAAGGAAATTTTTAACATTAAAAGGAGCAATAAAAATACAAATGACTGTCCATAAGTATTATCTCCTGATGAGTAAGGATGGGATCTCTCATAGTGTCTCCAACATTAGAATGTTACTTTCACAATTTTATCTGGTTCAAATCAGTTATCCTGTTCCATACAATACATTCTCCATTGTCTAGATGAGAATTTTAAAGAACAGAGGACTTGTGATCCTTCAGCAAGTTGGTTCAGGAAGGTGGATTGATTTTTTTATATGTTCTTTTAGGCACTTGAATCTACTTGAATCTACTCACAGTAAAATTGAAACAGGGTAGAAGCAAAGAGTAGATTGCAGGCAGGAATGATCTGGCTTAGTTTTACATACTGTGGAACCACAGCCTAAAGAAAGGAGAAGCCTGCTTCAGTTGGAAGGTAGGTCTTCACTAGGGATGTTCCCTAGCCCAAAAAATTATGAATCCACACCACAAAACTGCTTAAAACAAAACAAAAATATGGCAAATGCCATGGGTTTTTTTCCATATCTAAGTAAAAATATTACTTTCGAGCAAATGAAGAAGTGGGCATTTCATCAGAAGTTTTCTGAAACTAGGCACTTCTTGATACAGAGGTATAAAAAAAAATAACACATTTTTCTTTCAAACTGTAAATGGCTACTGTGAAATAACTAATTTCCCAGGAGAAAATTCAGACTTGTATTACACACAAACAAATTAAAAAGAATTTTAAAGATTCCTAAATCTATAAAAGTCATATTTTACAAATTAAATAAACACATGGTATTGCAATGTGCATAGTCATGTGCCTTAAAAATTCCAAGTTCATAATAGCAAAATTATTTTTATTTAATTACCCCAGATAAAGTAAGTAGGCATTCCTAAGGCATGAAGTTTCTAAACATCTATAGTATTAGAAGAGATACATTATGAAAGAATTACAAATGCAAATCTACTTTAGGAGGAATTTCTAGTTCCAATAGGGTGCAAGATGGAAATTTTCTCCTTAGTAAAACAGAAAAAAAACCCAACAAATCAGGCATGAGGACTGCCAGTACTTGTGTTTAAATTCTTGCCACATCTCCAGTTGATTGACATCTTCAATAAGCTGTTAATGACCCACTCCATTTGCTTTAAATGAGCCTTAGATTTTTAGATCTGGTGAGTTTTGTAGAATGTTGAATTAAGTAGATTTAATTGCCTTTTTTCTCGGTTTTTGTTTTTGTTTTAGTAATTCATCATTCAAAGGAATAGTACGCTTTGCCATCATAATAAAGTTTCTCAGTAACCTTTCCTTTGATTGAGTTCTAGATGCAAAACTGAGTACTAGCCATAATGAAACAGTATTCTTTCCTGAGCTAGGCTGTGTGTATTAGGTAGCAGTTATTCATAAAATAAGAGCCTTTCTCCTGCTGGCTTTCAGTGTTTTAAAGTAGTAATTTAGCATCTGTCTTGGAAAGAGCTGTGAGCATGTTGGAAATCAAAGATGACTCTAGTTCTGTTCAAGAGATGTTGGGTTGGTACTGCATTTTTTTAGCATATTTTCTTTCCCTCTACTTTGGTACTTTCAGTCCTTGGGGCACAGAGCTGAGAAATATAGATTGTAGCTATCATGCCAGATAAGGAAAACAGCGTAAGTGATGATGCAAAATGTATTTTCTCTGACAGTGAACAAGCAGAGACTGGCTTGTGTAAAACAAATTTTTACCATCTGACTGCGATGGGCTATTCTCACCACAGTGATACCTGCTGTGGAGCAGTGTTATATTTAGTTGCATTGTAATAGCATTTCTTTCAACAAGTGAATTACATATCGTAGAGACGTGGTGGCACAGGCAACCATAGCTATTAGTACACAATCAGCATTTTCTATTCAGACATGAAAATCTGTATTGGTGCCAGACACTATGTAACCTGTGCTTGTGACAGAGAAATTATTGACAAGAGGGCTGTGAAACAGGGAGCTGGATATCAAACTGCCTATGAATGTAAGACTTCGTTGCAGCAAAACAAATAGAACCCTAACTCTGCCCGGCAAGAAAGAATAAAAACTTAGAAGACATGATAATTAGTGAGCTCTCCTACTTCCATTCATGTTGGATGTTCATATGGGCAGAACTTCACTATATAAAATCTGAACTCAGTCCTCTGATGCTGACTTGCACACTAGTCAGCTTTCCACAAATGCTTAGCTAGCTCACGTCTGCATAAGGTGGAGTGTGTACAGCTGCAGTTCTTACATGTACATCATGGAGGGTGGAAGTCCATGTGAACTTGAGCAGAGTACACTTCCTGTGCCTCTCTGGATAAATTCTGCAGTCTGTACTTCCCTTCAGAAGGAGGATAGCCAAGGGACTGTGCTTATCTGGTAGCCACTGCACTTTTGAGAGAAGGGAGTATGCCATTAGCTGAGTTAAAATGAAATACAATATCCAGTTTAAAGTAGTCACCGGGCTCTCTGTGACCTCATCCCTGCAAAACAGCAGCTAATCAGTGTTATCTGGCAGGGCTGTATTATGTTCCCCCTCATACAATTCCTATCTGCTCAACAAATGACATATGATCTTCCATCCATCTTTGTGTCTCCAATCAGCATAAAATCTGTTGGGGGAGTGAGGAAGGGGCAGAAGGAGAAGCAGACCTCTGCAGCTCGATTACAGAGAGAACAATTTGTTTTTGTAATTAGAGCTCAGCAGTGATCTCTGTTTCACTGATACTCAGCTCGGTGTAAACAGAACTCAATTTTGACAACTGTTTAGCTCACGGCACAGTTTTAAAGTATTAAAGGATAATGGAAGACTTATTAGATTAGCTTTTGCCATGATCTTCTAGTGTCCCAGATAATTATTATTTGTGATAGAGCTGAATGGTTTAGTCTTGTGTTATTATTATGCATGCATTTCTGCATAATACTTTATCTGCTATTGATGGGCACTAAAATACGTATTAGGAAGTATACATTTATTCAAATTGCACAGATATTAGTGGTATTTCCAAGTGGATCAAATTGTTCTTTTTGTGATTTTTATTTTGTTTCCATCATAACAGTTCTTAGTTCCTAACTTATATTTTTTTAAAAAAATCTGTAGTTATCTTCATCATTATTCTTATTCACATTTATGATGTGACTTTTACCACAATCCTTTGATCCAATCATGACATTACATTTATCCCCCAGCATTTTAACATTCCCTTGGTTTCATGTGGTTCACTGTTGCATAACTTTTTCTTACAGTATTACCTTTTCTATCTTTCTTATTCAGTATTTTAAATCATTCCTGATAGTCACATACAGTATTTCACCTTGTTATTTGACTTTTCCTCTAATTACCTTTTAATTATGATATGTTGTTTCTACGTCTGATGTTATAATTAGCATTTTTCCTTTTGATCACCTTTTGTCTCACTTTGCATAAGGTATGTATTTTTAATCTTTTCACCACTTTTCCCTACACAGTTTTACCTTTCTTATTTTTTTTTTTTTTTTTCTGGCTAACCTCATTCCATTAGTTTGACACCTTATCCTGGTTTTGGCTTGGAAAGAGTTCATTATCTTCCTAACAGCTGGTGCAGTGCTGTGTTTTGTTTTTAGTATGAGAACAATGTTTGATAACACACTGATGTTTTCAGTTTTTGCTAAGTCGTGCTTACCCAAAATCAAGGACTTTTCAGGTTCTCACAAAGGAGAAGGCAGAAGGGATACAAGGATCTGGACAGGGGCACAGCCAGGACAAGTGACCCTAACTGGCCATAGGGACATTCCATATTGTATGGCACAATGCTCAGCATATAAACTGTGGGGAAAGCTGGCCAGGGGCTGCTGCTCGGGAGCTGGCTGGGCATTGGTCATTGAGTGGTGAGAAGTTGCATTATGCATCAATTTATTTTCATTTTCTGACCCATTAAACTGCTTTTATCTCAACCCACATGTTTTTCCCCTTTTTTTTTTTTTTTCCAGTTCTCTCCATCATCCTGCTGCAGTGGGGAGTGAGTGAGCAAAGCTGAGTGGTGCTTAGTTGCCATGCAGGGTTAAACCATGACACTCCCCTCTGATCAGAGACATTACCTCTAATATTTTTTTTTTTAATTTCCAGTTAATATTTTGCATACTGTATTGTCCTTGTTTACAGCAATGTAATTTTCGTTTTTAAGATGTCTGAGTTTGCAACTTCATGGAAGTTCAGTGTAGATTAGGGCGATACACTTGAAGGTGATTACATGATCAACCTTGGACACAGCCTAAATTGCTGGAAGACATGAGTTAAAAAAAAAATAAATTCTGTAGTATTTTCAGTTTGAATAATTGCTCTCTCTTAAGGCTCATCAGGAAAGCAATGTCAAAGTGCATTTAACAAAACATGAGTAGTCCATGAGTGAAATGTGGTTGTATTTTCATCTGTCTCCAAATGAACACTGGTGTCTAACGTTATGAAAGCACAAGGACTTCTTAGGGCAAAGACAGATCCGTCAAGGTTAATGGCCCCAAATCCTTCCTGTCCTAACCCTCTTTTAATGTTTTGGGTTTTTTTCTTTGCAGTTTACTTCTTAAATTTACTCTTCAAAACAAGAGTCCAGCAAGAAAAAAGTGTAACAATAACTGCACTCTGTGATCCACCTCACTCTATCTTTTATATAATAATCTTCATGCTGTGCTCATTCTAGTGTGCTGCCATCCAGCAGGATGGTCTGTTGCTAGTTTTCTTCATGTTACCCATTTCATGCTCATGATTAGTATTCTTGTTTGTTCTTGCAAAATGTGGTAACTCAAAAGCATCCAGGCTTTTCAGCCATATTTTCAATTTGGAAGTGAAAGGCATGCATCTATTTCTGAAGAAATCATTCTTGTGAAATGGGCATAGAGCAAAAGAGGAGATTGCTATAATCGCTCTGTAGTAGGAAAAAAAGGATTATACACACACACACACATTGATATGTGTGTATATATATATATATATATACACTTCTTGCACATATACTGCCAAGTTATCATGAAAAGAGCAGGTTGTTTCCTGAAAGTCAACCTTTTCCTACACAGCTTTTATTGTGTATTAGGTATTTCTGTTCATTCTGTTGATACTCAACACAGCAGTCTCTGAGTACCTTCCAGCAGTGTAATAAGCTCTTGACTTAAGTTCTCTCATTTTTTCTCTAGAAGGAGAAAACAGCTGAGTGCACCATTAAATTAATGCATTTTTGGTAGCCTGTGTCCCAAAGGAGTCCAATTCTAGTTAAAATTTGTAATTCTGGTTGAACTATGGCATGTCATACAGAGAACTGAATACTGGAGCAAGGGTTTACTACTTTCTCCTTTGCTGAGACAGTTTTGTAGCCAAGGCTGTATAGGCTGTTGTTTGTGACAACTTCATGCTAATAAGGAACATAAAAGTTAAGATAAGTGACATATGTAGTGAGAGAATCATTGAATGGTGTGGGTAGGAGGGGAGGTTTATAGATCATCCAGTCTAACCTCTCTAACAAAAGCAGGACTCAACACCCTCATTGTGAAAAAAATTCTTCCTTACATCTAATCTGAACATATATTTCAGTTTAAAACCATTCAACTGTGGTTCTGACACCACAGGCCTTGGTAAAAAGTCTTTCTCCGTCTCTCTTATAAACCCCATATGAATACTGATAGGTTGCTGTAAGGTGTCACCAGAGCCTTCTGTTTTCCAGGCTGAATAGACCCAACTCTCTCAGCCTGTCCTCACAGAAGAAGAGCTCTAGCTCCCTGACTATTTTTTTGGATCAACTCTAAACCCTCTGTAACACATCTTTCTTGTGCTGAGAATAACAGAGCTGGACACAGCACTCCAGGTGGGGTCTCATTTGAGTGGGGTAGTGGGACAGAATCCTCTCCTTTGTCCTGCTGGCAGCAGGCTACCAGGATGTAGCCCAGGATACCTTTGGCTTTCTGAGCTATGAGTGCACATTGTTGGATCATATCCATTTCTTCATCCACCAGAAACTCTGACTCCTTCTCAGCAGGGCTGCTCTCAATCCATGCATCTCCCAGTATTGATGTATTTCATTTGGGTTTTTTGAAATTCATGAGGTTAAAGGTTCTTGTTCCTAAGTTTTGGTAGCCAAAGGGGAAAAATAAAAAATTTTAAAAAAAAAGAAAAAAAAGCTTACTAAAATAGCATTTGAATCTCTATATTAAGAATTTAAACTGAAATTCTCTCTGATAGAGCCTCTCTTTTTCCACAGACTACGTAGGGAACATAAAAAGGCCAACTTCTCAATTTACATATCTAAGCAATGTAGCCCTCCCAGAACACAGATTATTTTATTCTTTATACTGGTAGAATTTCAGCCCAGGAGACTAGAATATAGTTGTGAGAGTTTCACAATACCTTTGTGAGTCTTTTAGGACCATTTGCTCTGCTGAACTAGTAAATATGCCTTCATAAGCTGGTGCTTTCCAAGTACGTCCCTGGTGAAGGCAGCATCATTTTCCTGAGATAAAGAGAGAAAAAGCTGTTGGCTAATGTTCACTTTTCGGTCCATATAATGTGAATTTTATCAGGTAATATACATGACAATGATCTAATGCTGATATTTAGGTAAGACCTGAAGGTACACTGATAATTATACTGGTCACTGTAAGTGTGGGTCCTAGGTACCACTGTTGATCATTTCTGACATAAAGGTATAGCACATTCTCTCTAGATCAAAGATGCTAGACAGATCTCGTGGTTTAACAACACAGAAGTAGAGAAGTATAGAATAATTAATGTTTTATCTTTCTCTTTAGATCAATACCCAGTATACTGCCAAGTCTAGTCCATGACCAAGTCCAGACTGAGTTTTCAAGAATATTAAACTTGTGTAGATATTTTTTTTAATTAATTAACACCTTCCTGAGATTACTCAGGATTTAGATGACTGGATAGAGAATGTCAGTTTTATTACAGTTGGTGATTCTCAGCATTTTTTGAATACTCATTTTTCAAAGTAAAGAGAGCTTACTTATTTGAATGTCTATTCCTGTTAGGATTGGAACCAGCCACCTTCTAGACACTGTTTGTCTTCCTGAGCTGCAAAGGGCATAATTCAGATTTTTTTGAATTAACATTTTCTTAGGGATAAATTTCTTTATTTTTTTTTTTTGTGAATAGCTATATTGAAGTTTGAGGCCTTTGGTAGACACATACCTTGCATGACTCAATTATGAACAATGTATCAATTAATTATTTTTTTATTATCTATTAAAAGATCTATAAATAGGCACTAATATCTAAATTACCATACCAGAACAGCTTGTTCTGTACAGAAATACATATTTTATAATATTAACATTGTAAAAGCAGCTTTGTGCAGAATGTTATATTTACAAGACTAGAGATTCAAGCAGCAGATACCAGATAAAACTTTTTTCTTGTGAACTTTGACAACAACGTCAGAAAACTTTAAAGTGGTGAAATCTGGAGGTAAGAAAAAAAATCAGCTCTCATGAGGAGGAAGAGAATTATCAGAATACACAGAAGAACACAAATATTGAAAACGATTTAAATGAAATATCAGCAAACCCTAACTGAGGCTTTTCAACTTTTTAAAAAGCATATTTTAAAGTCAGGAAAAATTCTCTCCACAAAGACAGGAAGACATTATTCTGAGAGCTAGCACATCTTGGTAGAACCTTGCAGTGATCTTGTGTATATGTATTAACTATATTTTTAGAGTTGTACATGAAACATTACTTAACAGCAATTACAAAATCTGTTGTTGGTGAATACTAGGAAAAAAGATCTTGAATTCTGTGTATTGAAAGAGAAGGGAAAGAAAAGAACAGACAAATTAAACCTGTAAAAAATATACTTTTCATAATATCATAGAATGATTTAGGATGGTTTAGTTTGGCTCTTGAAAATTATAAAACTTTCAACTTCTCTGCCATGGGCAGCAACATCTGCCACTAAACTAAACTAGTTTGCTCAGAGCCCCATCCAGCCTATCCTTGAGCACTTCCAGATTTGGGGTATCCACAGCTTCTCTGGGTAATCTGTGCCGCTACCTCACCACCCTCACAGTGACCATTTCCTTCCTAATATCTAATCTACAGCTACTCTCTTTCCGTTTGAAGAAATTCCTCCTTGTCCTGTCATTACATGCTTTTGTAAATAGTGTCTCCATCTCTCTTGTAGGCTCCCTTCAGGTATGGTGTGCAGAAAAACTCTACCATAAACCATAGCGTAGCCTGTTCAATCCCACATAAAAGAGCTCTTTGTGTTTGTATTGAAGATGCTGTTATGTGTTTGTTTTGTTTTTTTTATTTTCTCTTTCTCACTTTTCTTCCCTCCCCTCCCTCCAATTAATCTAATAAGCTTCATTAAATTGCAGTCTGGATGGATTAATTCCAGGAATCCTAATTTTCTAGGCATGCAGGAGGGCACTGTAAATTGCAACACCCTCCACGGCAGGTAGTTCTAAGCAGATTTTGAGGGTAATTTCAGGATATACCGGATGCAGGATGTCTTTCAGTTTCTTCCCACATACTTCTGCTTCCAGTCTTCCTCTTCTGCTTTGATTCCTTTTCTGGGGGCAGGTAAGGACGATGTGGAACAACAAGAGTTTTCTGCAACTTCGATAATTTAAAAGTGCAACTATCAAGATAGGCCTTTCAAGTATACCGAAGAACTCCTTCATGAAAATAATATTTTTTCGCAAAGTAATATTTTGCATTACAAAAGATTTTTTCTGTTTTGTATGCACATATTTATGGCTAACTTGACTGGGCACATTACAAAAGCTATCCATGTAATCTTTCATTATTAAAGCAGCTTCTAGCATTAGAAAGCTGTTAAAAAATATCAAATGCTTTTCCTTACCTTTTGAAAAAGGGGCATTTGAAATTGGAGCTTGGCTTTGGTTGTGGTTTTTTTTTTTCTGGGTTTGGTCTTTTGTTCTTTGGTGTTTCTTTTTAAGTTGAAAATGATTGTTAACTTTCTGCTTTGGAGATAAACTAACCATCTTCCAGAGAAACAAAAGAAAAATGAATAATTTCATAATCCATAACTTTCCTAAATCTAATTTTGCCCCTCAAAAAAGATACTAATGTTTCAGATTTATTTAAAATGCATATTCAGTTAAGAAATATGCTTTTATTCATCTTTCTCAAACTTACTTTACTAGACATGTCATTATTCAGTGGCAGAATTTCTCTTTTACTTTAAAATAAAAAGTTTAGAAGCTGCAGATTTGTGACCCTCTTAAAAAAAAATGTTTCATAGCTAAACTAGGAATTTACATGTGTCTTCTGTGCTAATTTTTAACAATTCATCATGTCTTGTGAGAAAAATGAAAGAAAATATTTTTCTTTCAGCAGCAGACATCAGATTATGTGGTGTCTCAGTAACAAAGGGTAGTATCTCATCCATATTGTATATAATGCATTAAATATGGAGTGCAAATAAATGTAAAAAATTCATGCAGCAGATAGGCTGAAAAATGTTAAAATCAACATTTTTGCACAAGCACCCAGAATATATGGAAAACATACAATAGTTTTCTGCCATACCAAGAATATAGAACTAAATCAGTGACAATGTGAATAAAACCCCCAAGTTTTCCAGTCCTCAGTTTTCAAACAGGAGCAGTTACAGATTATTAAACCCATAGGGAAAACTTTTACCCTTACCAGGTTTGCTAAGATTCATCTCATATAAACTCATTCAGCATTGAAGGAGTAATTCCAATTACAGTATATATGTGAATCTGAAGACAGAATCCTCTAATTACAATAGGTTGTACATTCAAATACATTCACTGTGGTTTTTTTACATGTACCACATAAAATGAAATCCATTATATTTCTGCATAGTATTTTGTAATTTGTATCTTCTTTTTTTTTTCTTTGTATGAACTGAATATTTCCTAGAATTTTAGTACTTTTTTCAAAGTTACCCTCACTGCAATAACTCTTGGTTATGGGACATGTCAATCCTCAACTTATTTGAATATTTTTATTCCAGATGAATTAGAATCCTTTATTTATCATAATAAGAATATCCTTTGGAAATTAAGGGGAAAACCAGCATTTTGTACCTGTTCCTCTGTAAGAAGGAACCCTTATGTTTTAGTGGATGTTTTGAATATCTGGCAGTGTAGGATTTTTCCATCTCTTTTAGTCTAAATGTCAAGTTCTAATTACTGAAATGAACTGTTTGTAAAATGAGGAATATTTATCATGGAGCCATGACTACTTTTGAGATAAGTTTATGTCAAATGAAAAGCAAAGTGAATTTATCTTGGAAAAAGAATACATATACATAGACATGTACATAGAAAGACTACAAATCTTTATACAGAATATCTTTAAAAGGTCTGAAAGTCTTTCTTTTGTGGCAGACTACGGATCTCAGTCAAATTCCTTCAACTTCATCTAGACAAACTCTGCTTTCCTGCTAAGTGTGCTACATATCCAGTTAGAGCCTTATAAACATGTGCATTTTCCAGACTTACTTTCAGGTGCTTCCATATGTTATGAGAGCATATTCAAGATCAGGATAGAAATGTATACAAATTAGATGAGAAGCCAAA
Source organism: Parus major (assembly GCF_001522545.3). NCBI lineage: Eukaryota > Metazoa > Chordata > Aves > Passeriformes > Paridae > Parus > Parus major. The sequence goes on along the minus strand of NC_031768.1, from coordinate 56,256,486 downwards.
GGAAAAAAAAAAAAAAAAAGGAAACATCTGCAGTGCATCAATGGGAATAAAAAAATGTTTAAGCTGCCTGTTATTAACTGCTCAACCTGTTTTATGCTGGATTTCTGCATAATTATGTTACAGGGGAGGGGAGAAAACAGATGTTGAATAAAGATTGAAAATAAGAAAATGAGACTGCTAGAAAAAAATAGTTGTGGTTGCTCACAGCTAGACATTTTTTGGCAAGACTTTTAGACAGCAATCTATTTCTCAAATTCATTGCCCATTTCTGCAAGATTAATGTAAAACAAAATGTTTCTTTTTAAGTCTGATCAGTTGAACAATTATACAGCTCCAATAATCCCCAAGTCAGTCTTTCAAGAAAGCAGTTGAATGTTTCCTCAAGCAGTTTCATAAATTAGATTAAATTAATATCATATCAGGTCAGAAACCCTATAAGCTCTTTTCATGGGAAGTTGTTGATAGCTTATGTAATTAGCTGCTTTTTTTATCCTTTGCAAATATCCAGATAATCCATACAAGATACATTTTTTCACAATCTTTACAGAATAAATGCCATCAAACTATACTTCTGTCTTTTCTATGTTTCTCACACTTGTGTCATGTTTTAAAGCCAACAAAACTATAATATTTTAAGAATGTCTCAATTTTTTTTTCCTCTACTTAGTTGATATTTTCCAGCACTGGGTCTGAATGCATTAAGAAGTTTCTAGATAGAGCTATCTAAAAAAGGGGGCTGAAACTACGTGTAGGCACTACACTAAATCATTTGCATCACTGCTACACTGTATTGTCTGTTCTACCCTGATTATTTACCTGAGTGAGAGTTATTCGTGAATACACTCTGTAGTGGCCCTTGACTAAACGTGTGCTTTATTGCAACTGCTAACACACGTTTTCAGACATGGCTATTCACAGGATTAAGACAAAATCAGAAACCATTTTGGAAGAGGGATTCAGATGTGAAATGAATCCTTTCTCCAAAGTTTAATTTTCTTCTTGTTAACTAAAAATATTTTATTTTTCAAGCATTCCCGACTTTGCTTTCCTTTGCTATCCTCACCCTACATACCATCACAAGTAGACTTCAGTCTGTTGATCTGCTTCTTTCAGGTGAGCAAATACTTCATCTGTTAGCTGTCTTCTCTTGTGATCCAAAGTATACATGTGAGATTATAAAGATGTGTAGGGTTTGTTTTTTAAAAAGTTGGAGCTTAAAAAAAAATCACATATCAGAGCTTTATAGACAGTTATTTTTTGAAGACCTTGCAAATAATTTGATGAAGAAACTGCATATTTGTATTATTTTTTGCATTTAAAGGATTTGGACATAAAAAACCTGTTCAGAATGATATCACTGTCTTTGTTTTGTTCCTGATAGAAAAAGATAAAGAAAGCATGCTATTTGAAAGAAGTAAAGATGTGTAAAAAAAGACTGTGTGAACCCATATTACTTTGGGTGTGCTGTGTGCATGTACCTTCTCTAAATAGATTCTTATTACAGATTGCAAGTAAATAGCAGTAGTTTGATGTTATATTATGTTTAAAATCCCAGCTACACCATTAGCACCAATCTCTGCAGGAATGCATGGTTCACAGCTACTGACTGGTAGGTTGATGGATCTGTCTGTAGAATCAGAACAAATCAGCTATGATTCATTTTTTGCCACAGATAAGCCATAAAACAAAGACAGCAGATTGATGGAGGTTTAGTTTTTCTGCTCTTGTTTTAAATAGTGGATGTAGAACAGGTTCTTCTATTTTATAGCCTGAAGCTGAACTGTCAACATAAAAGATGTACGGACTTAATACCTGAGAGCAGGGCAGAAGAATGACTTCCCACTTTTTTAAAGAGCAGATTAAACCCTGAACAATATAGCTCATTACTACCTAGTCTAAATTTATTGTAAAGGCAGTTTTTGCTAAAGCATGAAATATTTTGTCTTATTACCTACTTTACAGAAAGACACAAATTTCAGCTGAGAATGAGAAAGTTTTTCATTTACAACCTGCCAGTTTGTGCTGGGAGAAATTCTGTACCTGACCAAAACCATAAAGCTTGAAAAGGCATTACTGCTTTTTCCTTATGTGAGTGAATGTGACTGACTCTCATTTGGTGTCATGTAGCTGCAGTCAGTATGCAATTATGAGTTTATTAAATCTGTACTTGTTGAGGGAAGCCCCCAGAATTCATTAAAACACTCAAACTAAACCAAAGGTGATAACCATTCAGGTTTTTGTTCAGATCTGGAGATTAATTCTATGGTTTATTTTTAGTTCTGGATATTTTTTTTCAATTAAAAAATAAAATTGTGGTGACTTCAGAAAACCATATGCCAGCTCTCTAAATAGCATTGATAGAACATTACACATTTTGCAGAAGGAACAGAATAAGAGAAACCTTGGCAGAAAAAAAACCAGAAGATCAAGTGAGAAACAAAAGACTGAAGAATAAAATATAAATAAAGTAGTTTTTAATGATATATTTCTTTTACATATTTGGCAATAGCTTATAGTTCATTAAAGCAAACATACTTTTCAGAAAGTATTTCTCCTGTTCATCATCCCAGATATCCAAATTTATCCCCTAAAGGAGATCCTCTATATGTGCATAGGATAAAAAGTCCTGCTGCATTCATGTCAGCTCACCTCCTTTTGACTAAAATTCTGGATGTGTGGAAGAACTGCAGTTAGACCTTAGCTGGAGTCCACTTCTAGACATCTCTTAAAATTCACTACTTTTTTTTCCCACCAAGAAGAATTAATTCTTTACTTGAGATTGTAGAAGCAATTACAGACATGTAATTTTGCTATTTATGACAACCAATGTTGGTAAAACAATTTCCAAGTTAAAATGTGCTGAAATGCAGTATTGTGTAGAACTTATTAGACAAATAACATTTTATTTTCTACTTTTGTTTTATATCAGTTGGGGAGAAAAATCCAAAACAATCAAACAAACCATACATAACACAGCTGAGCTTAACCAGCACCATTTAAATAAACTAAAAGTTTAGTTTAAAATGTTTTATGAAGCAGATGATATAATTTTTATGATCACAGACTCCTTTTTGATTTTATTTTGGTTTTAATAGGATGTTGCCTTTAGTCAAAGAAGGTATATACCCCACATTCCCTTTGCTGCATGCTTGCCAACACATATTATGACATACTTGTAAATTTTTGCTTGTGCTTTGAACTCTTTCTATTTCTCCTTTGACAAATTCTCCATCTTAAGATTTTTTTCTACTCATGTATAAAATTACATGCTTAAGCTTGCTAGGTTTAAAGACTGTTGGCCTGATAATTTATATTAATAAATTTACCTTCCTTATGTGATCTTGGATGCTGATTTGATTAAAATTGTATCCAATAAATGATATTTATTGTATCCTGGAGGTCTGAAATATAGTTCACACTGGATGGATGCTTCTTAGTAGGAGTATTTCTTCAGGTTTTGTTTTTTGTTTCTCCCTAATATTTATGTTTTGCTCTAATAGAAATATGTTGGCCTCTTGTGGTTAATATTTGTCCTGTTATCTCTTGAAACTTCTTTCATGTCCTTTGCTCCAAGTGTGAGTACAGAAGCTAATCTGCTTGATTTTTTAAAGTAGCACTAGGTGATACTTTTTTCTTATGGAAGGGATAGAAATTTTTAAGTGAATTAAATTAGTCCTTTCCTGACTAGTGTAGGATGACATGGTTTTCATTAATTGTGTGTGTTCTACGTGATGTGACACAGCTGGGCACAGCATGCTGGAGCGTGTCTTCCAAGAAATTTCAAGACAACTTTCTTGAAAACTGCTGTGAAAAAATAGCACATTTTTATAGCAAGAGTGATTAATCAAAATAGGACTTTCCCTAACACAGAAACAAAAAGAAACCAATTGGATGCCACTTCTGCAGCTCTGCTCATAATCACTGACAAAATTATTTGCTGTGTCTTGTTACAGAAGACTTTATTTAGGGTAGGGAACCAAGTGTTTTCAAGTATTTCTGCCAAAAGATGGTAACCAAAATCTACATTTAGATATTTGGAGTGCCAATTTGATCCATATTCATACACCTAATTAGGGATTTAGGTCAACTGTAAATATCCACATTAGCATGCACATGATGTTGATTCTCTTAAGTAGTACTCTGTATGTTAGAGTGGGAAGTTGGTCACCTGTCTCACACATGGACACCTTCCTTGGAGGAAGGATCAGAATCTGGTGCCTATGTCCCTCTGACATTCCTTGTAAAGGTGTAAATGTGCGTACCTGTGAACAGCACAGAGCAGTACTGCACATCAAATGGAAGTGTCTGAGTCAATTCAGTGTCAGAGTCAACCTGGACACTTTAGGGAATTTTTTCAGGATAGTCTGATAACTAGTGAGTTTCTTCAGGATAATTAGGATAATCTGCTTCTCCGTGAGCTGTCATTTAAACATATTTTACATTGATTTGCTTAGAAAGCCATATTTGAAAAACTTGGCCAGTAAGTGGTTTATGGTACCATTAATGATCTCCTAAGTCTGTTTCAGATATTCAAGGGAAAAAAGAAATCCTATGTAGGAAAATCAGTCTTTCAACAACAGTTATGAAAAGAATAACTCAATTTTTTCTAGATATATTTTCAGAGGTTTTTAGTAATAAATGTATGAAATTACATTCCATGTCTGCACATTTCCCTGATTACCCATAACTTCTGATCCAGTATCTATCCCAGGATGCAGGACTCAAAAGTAAGTTTCCACAAATTTTGTGGATATAGACAGCTGTAATGGACTATGTAAGTGTTCAGTATCAGTGGAAAACTGATGTCACAGATTATTAGATGCTGAAGACTTGACTGAAGAGAGTCATTAACAATGCCTCAGTTGCTTAGAAAGCTTCAAGCAGACTGTGGCTTCCGAGACATGTTAGTCAATACAAAAATTTTCAGAAAAGAAGCTTTAATTAGTTCCACTGCTCATGGCACTATGTGTTATTGTAACCAAGTTATTTTTGTAGACAGTGCAACAGAAACCAGTCTAGTCAGCAGAAGCAAGCACAGGGCGACAAACAGCCCCTTGGAACATCTCAAGGCAGACAGAATGCAGAATAGGAATAGGAATATTAGTGGGACAAAGATTATAGAATCAGGGAATCATAGAAAAGCTTGTGCTGGAAGAGACCTTAAAGATCCATCTGCTTTCAACATCCCTGCCATAGGCAGAGAAAACTTCCACTAGGCCAGGTTGCTCAAAGCTCCATCCAGCCTTGCAAAAAATATTCAAAATTTTTAAAAAGTTTAATTTTCCTTTGGTGACACATGGAAAGTGAAAAGATGTGGGCCACTAAGATTTTCTCAGTTGGTCAGAGCATGGTGCTAATAATGCAAAGATTTTGGATTCAATCAATGTACAGGCCATTCACTCAAGAGTTGAAGATCCTTGTGGGCTCCTTCCTACTTAGAATATTCTGTGAAATCTGTAATTGGCAGTGAACTGGCTCTCCAAAAATAAGGGACAAGCAAACTTACTTCTGAGGCTCTTGGAAGGCTGAAAAAACATTTGATTTGCATATATTGAAAGAATATACATTAACTGAATGCAGGGGCTGTTGTCTCTCTCTTTCCCTTCTCATAAAAACAGAACATTTCTATTTAGAGGAATAAATTAGGGATACTTAATAGCACTTCAGCTTCTCCTGATCTGGTCCCAGGCCCACTTTACTGAATGATGGATTCTGCACTCCTTTAGGAGGTCTCCATAAGAGGGAGATAAATAAAAGGGTCTCCCTTAAAAGGAGATAAATACAAAGGGAGATAAATAAAAAATAAATAAAGGTCTCTATAAAAGGGGCAATGATAACAACACAGCATGTGTTGAGACTGCTACAGATATTTTGCTTTGTGCATAAGAGATAAGCTGTTGTTTCTTTGTCTAATTACTAATTATTCACAATTATCACCAGCTGTATTCATGGGACAGAATACACTTTTATCATAGAATAAGATTTCAGTATATGTTCTTTCTGATGCCTTATAGAATCTTATTACATTATCCTCTTTCTGTGATTCTTTGCCTGCTTTTTCTCAAATATCTCTAAAGCTGCTGGTAAGAGAAGGCATTTTAACAGATATCCTTGCACTCTGAAATGAATTTATTATGGATATAGAATTGTATTCACACTTCTTACAATCACCTCTTTTCACCTCTTCATGCAGTGATTTCCTCCAGGTTGTTGTAACTGCACTTGATTGCAGCATAGGAGGTTAACAGGTGCAAAATTAGTCTTACATCTTTTGTTCAGCCATGCAAGCCTTGAAAGCTTTATTCATACTTTCAATTTTAACATGGCTTTTTTTCTACCTTTATAAGTATTTTTATAATTGTCAGTAGGGTAATTAAATACATTTCATATATTCCTCAGGAAGCATATGACAATGTAGATATTGTAGAAAAAGTTTTGCCTTTGTGATAAGAATCCAACAACATCCTTGTGAACATTACTGTTTATTTATATGAAAGTGATCTCTTGCAAAATGTCAGTGGCATACAAAAAATTGCCTTTGGTCCTTAACCCTTTCAGACTCAGACACTCCCAATCCACTAGTCTTTTTTGCCAGGATCTATTCCGCAATTCCACACCAATACATATATGAAAGTGACAAATTAGAAAAAAAAAAAAAAAAATTCAGATAATTATCTTGCAAAATTTTATTCAAAGTTGAACTTTCACAGATGAAATTATTGTCTAGGCTTATTAGCAGCTTTTCCCTCACTATTATATGCCCTAGTTCATGCAGATGATGCATTCATCTTTGATTTTAGTCAGGTGTGGTCTCACTGAAAACGAGGAAAGTTGTATATTCTTTCAGAAAGCCTTTAAAAATGGAAATATTAAAATTTATGCTGTAAATATAAGTTTTATGAGCAACAAATTTGATGGAATTTACCCTGGTTCCTAGGGTAACAAATTTGATGGAGCTTACTGTGACCACAAAGCACGCCTGAATGTTTTAGATGTTTTAAAATAATTTTGTCTTTTTTCCTGTCCCAAACACTTGACTTTTCCCATAATTTCAGTGAGTAGAGAAAGGCTTTAGACAGGCAAAAGAAATCTTAAATTCAGGTGTGTTTTAGCACCCAGGCTGTTTCTACATTTTAAGATAATCACAAGGCATGAGTTAAGGATTTTATCTATATTACAAATCTGTTCTCAGAAGGCTTTACATTCCCCATTGCAGCCTTTGATAATTCAATTAGTCTCTCAAAAAGTTGGGAGTAGCTGATAAATTCACTTTAATGTTAAATCAAGTACCCCAGCAGGTTTCTCTTAATATCCTTGCTTCTCAGGGAGCTTAACTCTAGACCTCCCAAACGCAACTTTCTGCAAGGAATATGAGGTCCTTTTGGAGAAGATTAAAAGAGCTGTCTCTACCAACATAGCTTCTCACCATTAATGAAGTTGCTTCAGATCATGGCAGAGATCTCATTCACTCAGATGGCTGTCCATCTAGTTTAATTTATTTTGATTGGCAGCTTTAGGTCCCTCCATGGAACAGATTCCTTGAATATGATGACTTATCCTACGAACAGGGAATGGCATTACACAAGCTGAGTTTAACCCTCCCCTTTAAACATTGTCTTTTGGGATTTCCAAATCCTATTGGCAGAAACTGATTGCTCAACAATAAGTAGGAGGGGATTAGCTAGATCTGCATTGGCTGTGTCTTTAGAGACTGCTAACAAAAAAAGAAAAAAAGCCAGTTCTGTTTGTCTACTTCTAGTAAATGAATAAAGAATATGTTATATGCAAAAGGTAACAACAGGATTTAGTGTGGTAAATAGATGCATGTCCCTGCAGAAATCAGATAGCAGAGCAGAGAGAAAATTCCTAACAAGAAAATGCTGCTTTACTACTCACAAGCACTTGGCCCTAAAAGGCAGATTGTCATTGACCTTCTGTACCGGATTGCAGTTTTGCTAGAAGGAAGACTTGAATTTTAGATGTATTCATCCATGTCATCAAAAATGCATGTTGTCATCACAGTTAGAGCAGGCTAACTGGGACACTGAAAGCTTATAGAAAATGCTTTACTTTCCTCTCCAAAATCAGAAAATAAAAAGTGACTGAAATATACATATGCCTCTCTGTGTGAAATGTTTTATCCTGTATTTTTACCCCTCTTTGATTTCCTCTTTGAAATCTAATAGGCAATTACATTCCAGAACAACATTTGCTGATTGTTTTATGAAACACATTTTCACAGTAAGCAAAATAAATATAGTACTTTAGATATGATTTTTTTCAAAGAAAGATTTCAAACAAATTAATTTCTAATGAATTAGTCATAGGAAACTTTAGGGAAGATGGTTTACATAAACATTTAAATTTAATATATTATTTTTTATCTTTTGTTTTTTTGTCTTGAAAATCAGACTTACATAAGACCTTCTTTTTATTAAGAGTGTTTAGCCTAACAAAGAATTTCCCTTTATTTTCCCATACTAGTTTTACTTTTATTTTTTTTTAATATAAATATTTGCTTTTTAATAGACCTTAGCTACCAAAAAAAAAAAAATACGGTCTAAACCTGAAAATATCTAGCCTGGCATATTCTGTCCCAATGTATCTTGTGAATATGAGCCTTACTTCTCTGTCCACTAAAGGGCCCTGAAAAACCTCTTGGAGTTCAGGTGCAATGAACTGCAAATTAACTCGTTCAAGACAGTTTGTAACACCAAGCTGGAATTGAATTTATTTGTATATCAAGAAGACCAATAGACTGCAGTCCCTAAATCTAGCTGTGGTAAAAATTCAGGAGATCATTTGATAATATAGATCCACTTACAGGATTACCATAATTGGTTTTCTACTTGATTATGTTTAAAGAAAAATTAACTGCTAAATAAGTGTATCAGCTTTTCAGAGAGCTGTGACTGGTATTTTATGAACAAAGTTGATAGTTGTTTATCATCGTAGTCTGGCTCTGACAAACACCATCTTAATGCTGTTGAATGAAAAAGCACATGCCAAATTTTAACTGAGAATTTATTTAAAGAAGGAATAGTTAGGCTGATTTTGAAAGCAACAGATTTAATGAATGAAAGGGCTCAGTCCTGCTCAGCCATTAAAATAAAAATCTTGAGATCAGATATCTGAGAATGGAATCAGTGTCTGGTGGGAATTCCAAATAAGCTGCTCTATATCAATAGATTTTCAAGGTGTCCAGTACTCTGCTGTGTTTAGGTTTCAGCTAGATCTGTGAGCCAGCAGAGCCTGGGCTGCAAAAAGCAAGGTATGTCTGGACAGAATATTTGGCTTTGCCCCCAGATTCCTTCAGGAGACAGGATGATGTTCTGGTTAAGTTGGCAACATGCTGGCTTGCTCTATTTGTCTGGAGACAAAGTAGAGTTGGTCATCTGATCTGGATTTCTCTTGCTAGATTTCTGTAATAAAAATAAAATAAAAAGGCACTTCATGCCACATCAAATGTCTTGTTTTTGTAATTGTGGAAGAATCTATACATCAGCAAAGTCACTCCCTGCTATGCTTCTGATATGAACTTGGAATCAGTGCTGCAGCTGCAAGAGGGGTCTGGATCAGCTACAATTTTCCTCAATGAAGAACATCAGATCCCAATGTGTTCCTTCAGGCATTCAAAGTGCAGCAATTTGTCACAAGTCTTAATTCTGAAAAAAAATAGGAGTAGCTTGTTATAAGCATGCTAGCACAGTATAAGGGAAGAGGGAAATTTGCTTCCTTTTTCCTGAATATAGCTCAGTGGGAAAATACTATGAAACTTGAGCTGATAAATATTCTGTGGATTTCCCAGAAGTTTTATGTGCATGGTATCACTTAGTTATCACTTAGTATTAGTTTGCCATGGTAGGACAATATGCATAAAGAGCACATTGTGGAAAAGGGGACTCATGTTACTTAGTTACACACCTCAATTCCATCTAGTTTAGGAAATATTGGGCTCTTAGACTCAAAACACACAGTTTTCTGAGTGCTGGAAAGCTTAACTCAGCTTATAGGAAAAGGCAGACCAATTCATATGTATCCCTAGCTTGTAGACATAGACAACTTCAGGACCTCAACTCCATGCATATGAAGATAGGTACCTACCTATGAAGTGTCCTAGGTCTGGAGCTTTTTAGTGGCTTTCTAAATGGCTCTGAATCCATCCCTCTCCATTGTCTCCAGAGATGACATAAGAATTCTAGCCTAATTTCAATTGTCACAGATTACGTGACTTTCTCTGTTTCTTGAATGAAATTAATGTTTTATAGCTGCCACTATGTCAGTGATGAAACTAATATTCATCATCTGAATCTACATCCTGTGGGTTTTTATTCAGTCCCTTGACTGACAAGAACTCTCCCTCAAATAGGAGTTTAAATGGAAGCTCTCTCTGATTGGCTTCCCCGTTGCATGATAATAAATCTTCAACAGGAGCAGTGAAAAACCTATGGCCTATCTTCCTACTCCCTAAGCTTGGAGGAAATCAGACTCTTCAGAAGATCTCAGCTGTAGGAATAGATTTACTCTGAGTTGTAAATAGGCTTGGGAAGATACAGTTGCATTAGGAAAGTCTATGCTTTATAGTCTTAAAGAATTTTTTATTATTTATTATAGTCTCAAAGAAATAAATCTTAGTTGAAAAAGCACCTTGAGGATATTTCATCTTTGCTACCATGACTAATTTCTGATGTCAAACCAGCAACTTTTTTTGTTTGTTTGTTTTTTCCCCTCTTATTTTGCAGGAAGGACTCATATCTGTGTGTGTTCTCAATTAAAAACATTTTCTTTTACTTTGGTGGGGGATTTTGAGATGAACATTGACACACAGGTTAAAGTGACTTCAAAAAGCCTTCAATTTAGTATTAGTTCTATGCAGCTACCTCCATCTTTCAGAGTATTACTGTTCTGCATGGTCTGTCTAACCAAAGAACAAGATTTTCCATGCTCTTTGATCTTTTAAAAATATATTGAAATCTGAAAACAAGTGCTTTGCCTGAGTCTTGGCTCTGCTGGCAACAGTGCTCTGAATAATGTACTAACATGTAGAGTTCCCCTAGTCACACCTAAAATAAAAAGAAATGCCATATCTTCAGAATGAGTCCAGTTATGTCTAGCAAATGACTAAATTCTCTAAAGTCTGATGTGGATAAAAGAGTGATCATAAACAACCAATAAAGGAAAAAAAATAAAATAAGAATAAATAGAAAAAAAAAAAGAGTTCCAGCTTTTTACAGCTTTTTTACAGTTTTTTAATCAACCCCAGTTGATTAAAAACTGTACAATGTTCAAATGTCATGCTAAGACAAGAACATAATCTCTACCTAAAGTTACACAGAAGGCACAGCTAAAATATTTTTATTATCGCCGTAGTACAGAGTTCAGTGCATATATTGCCAATAATGCAAAGACAATGCCACAAAAAAATTTGTATCAATCCTTTCATTTATTTCTTTCACATTACCCATCTAGGTGAGAGGGTTTCTGCAGAGTAATACTGTGGACAATTAAGTCTGTTTAACACAGAGACAGATGCCAGATGTATGCATGTAACAGTTACAGAGGAAGCATATGCATAGTATCAGCTCTACAAATAGTCAGGCTCCCTAGGCACTCGACAGTTTTGAAGCTAAGGGAGGGAGTGTTTTTATGTTATAACATTTTCCCTTGGTGGTAGCAAATTAGCTGCCTTGTATCCATCTTCAGCTGGAACTGCAGAGAGTCGCTTGAGAGCTTACAAATAAGTTTAGAGCCCTGCTAGACTGTTTCTTAGGTACCTGAGAAGTGGTATACATACCATGCATGAGCACAGGCACCTGTGTAACAGGTAGACAAAAACCAACAATGAAAAGTTTGATTATTTTTTCCCATAAGCCAAATTTTTCTTACCTTAATTCCTTACAGAATTTGTTCAAGGTCAGGCTGAGCCTTACTTTTAGATATGGTGCTTTATTTTTGTCTCCTTGGGAATTAAAGCAATTCCTCTTCTTAAAGAAAAACAAAGCAAAGCTACATTTTTATTAGGAAACCCAGAGGCTGTTTTTGAAGAACCAAGCAGTAGATATTTGGGCTCAGATTTCTCTGCTTTCCATTATCTGTGATATCCAGAATTCAAGCTAATAAGAGCTGTACAGGTCTCTTGCCTTTTTTTTCCAATACAAAAAAAAAAAAAAAAAGCCTGCAAGGAGGGGTACCCATTAAAATCAAGTCATGCTTTAAAGCATACATGGAACCATAAATCAAGTAAATATTATAGTGATAAGTTCCAGTAAATTAAAAGATTGCTTTAAATACCCTCTGAAAGTTGACAATGATCCATATCTAGGATAGGTTTTACTGCATTTTATACCATGTCTTCCCCATTTCTAGGGGTGTAGTATCTTCATCATCTCTACAGAGTAAAGATTTTCTTAAAGGATGTCAATAGATTGATGCTAACTGGCTTATTCTGAATCCTTCCACAGCTTTAAATTTAGCAGCTGCATCTTTTACTTGCTTTACCAGAGCAGTGTTTAACTTATCTAATGTCTCACTGCTGATTTCCTTTGTAGGGTGTTCAGATAAGTAAGCTGAGGGCACAGCTAACAGAAATTACCCTGACTGCATCTTACTTGGCGGTGATATTTTTAATTAGCTTTTAAGTCTATCTCCAAGACTAAAATACATGTTTTATAAGAACATGGCTCAGATTAGAGGTTGCTAGACACCAGAAAAATAGCTTCCAATAGTTACCGGGCTTAAAAAGTGAAGATATTAGTGAAAACAAAGAACACATAGTGACAACATCTTTGGAAATAGATCCCCAAATTGACAATTTTTCTTAAAGCTATCTTTTTTCGCATAAAAGTATTCTGACATCAATTCAGAAATTGAAGCTATAACAAATGAAAAGCTGACAAGTAAAAAGGTGAGTCTCAGTTGAGCAGCTGAACTGCTGCACATAAAAGTAACTAGTAGGAGAGATTTTTCTGTATTAATGGTATTAATATCTATAATCTTCTCAATCCTTGAAATATAAGAAGGTGATCTGTAACTTAGAGTTCTTGATGAAGGATCTGGGAAAAAGAAGATATGAATATTCTGAAGGTATCTTCAGTAAGTGTCTTTCAGAAACTAATCCACTGTTCATGGAGAATCTGAAAATGTAGTATTGAATCTGTTTACATGTATAATTCTCTTTGCCAAACTGGTTATATTTAGAGAATCAGATTAGAAGAAGACATCCTTGATTATCCTTTCTGATTGATCTAATTGGAGCACTATCCAGGCAGAAAGTTAAGTAGGATAGCAGTATGAAACTTAAATTGCTAAGAGAATGTGGATTCCTCACTTTAGTGATACAAGGGTAATCCCATTCTGCAAATGACTTTCAAAGGTGGTAGCAACACACCAGCAATTTCCTAAAGAATAGTCAAAGGGCCCTCTAATCATATGATAATTAATATGTTACTTAGCATAGAGAAGACTCTATATGCTACTCTTAAAAAATTCATTCTTTTATAAGAACATATTTCTGCATCTCTATGTCCAAGGGAGAGCTCCTTAAGATGTCTAGAGAACCTAAAGATTTTTCTGAGAGCAGCATCATGAAAAGTGTTCTTCCTCCTATTCTGTCAGATGTGCAGTAAACCTTCCATGAAAGCAAAGTATATGACCAGTTTATGACATCAGCCTTTTGAAGAAGAGGATGATACCCATTTGGGTTTTCCATCTCTCAGTATAAGACCCACATGGTCTCATTATGGCTGTCAAAGGAGATTTTTAATGTAAATCCAGGCATACTGGCAGGAATGTGGAGGAAAATACTCTCACCAAAGTGTCCAGATTTTGAATGATGCAGCATCCATGCTGCCTTTGTAATTATTTTTATAAGACTTTGCAAAGGAAAACAGGTAGCATTTGAAGAGTGTTAATGCATTGAATTCTTTTGGCCAAAACCAGGATCCTACACAGAGGCTGGCAGACTTCCATTCAACAGTCTACCTACAGTCAGGATGTAAACAGAGCCATCAAAGGGACATGGAATTTTCTTCAGAAACCTGTCATGTCTCTCTCCTCAGTGGCACCCTCCTCAGTCAATATCTGTGACAAGTTATCATATCCAAATTTGAGGCAAGCTTGCAAAGTGAAAAGCTTGGTACCTTCTAATTAAAGATTTGTACAGTGAGATAATTGGCAACCGGCAAGGAAGTTTCAGTGGTGTAACATACAGCTCAACGCTGGTGGCTTGATGGTCTGACAGATGGAGATAGCTTCTTTAAATGATGGAGATTTTATATTGGTAATTTTAGGAAATGTCAACAGCATGATTATATTTTCATTAATGTTGTCTTTTCTTCCCATTCATTGCCTTTGTTTGTCATAATCACTTGTTGCCTTTTGTCTCTAACTATACAATCTGTTAATATTTGTCTAGGTGGGCTCACAATGGTCCCGGTTAATGACTAGATTATAAGCATTGCCACACTACAATATGCAGCATTCACTAAATGCTGCAAATTAGATACAGAAATCATTAATACTATAATTATGACTAGCTCACAATAAAGTTAGTAAAAAGAATTTGAATATCATGCAAATTGTGCAAATGATTACACAAATTCTGTTAGGTTTCAGATTTAAGAGTCATTGCTTTGTGGAAGCTAGTGCTGAAACAATTCCACTGTAATATCTTTGGCACTGCCTTGATCAAGAGTGAAAATTGCTATATTAAAAATGTGCTTTCTCAAAGATCCACAAGGCTGTTCTCTTCTGTTAATTACTGCAGTTTAGTTTTCCTTCTTTCTCAGGAAACAGCTTGGGGCTTTACAACAAAGATTTACAGTTTAAGACTATCAATGTGTCATATTGCTAAAGTTTCCCAGTAGCTTCTCAGCTGAGAACGTGGCTGGCACAGCTAGCCTTTGTGTATTTGCTACCTGCAGCCCTGGGCTAGGAAAGCTTTCTTATGTGGGATGGGGAAGAGAGCAAAATGACAGTTTCATGACTGCTGTATGATCTTTTCACTGCAAATTAAGACCAGGGCCAATCAAATTATAGGCAAGCACTGGAAATCAAGTTTCTTGATTCTTCACTGGAAATCCATTTTCTTCTTTCTCCTCTATTAGGAGGAAATGAGACATACTTTTTACTAGTTAGACATTTTCAGTTCACTGCCAACTATAAAATTGTGTGTTTGTACCATTGAGAAAAACAGTGAAAAATTTCAAGGGCTGTGAGCTGTGTCTGGGCCACAGGTAGAAGCTGTTTTTCTGCTGCAGAAGTTTTGACATTGTTGTGAATTTTGGAAGCAGAGCCTATCCCTGTCTGTGACTCACAGGTCTGATTTGCCTCCAGAACAGCAAGGCAGAGGCCAAAGACCCATTGTTGGGATCTGTGGACCAGCCCGCTGTGAGGATGGAAAATTTTCAGGTAACACAAATATTTTCTTTCTCTTATATTGATTTGAAATAAAAGTATGTACTTTTCATTAAGCTGTAATCATTTAATTAAAGCATACTTCTGTAAGAAATGTTTTAAATTTTCCATTGTGCTCCCTGTAATCCTGAAATATTCCTTCAATATTTATTGTCTGGGACAAATGTGGACTAGAATTAAATCCATAGACCATCACAGTTTTATGGTTTTTGAAGCATTTTATGTCACAACAATATAAAATATATATTATCTTTGTCTTGTATCCAGAAAACAAGCAAACAAAACAAAACCCCAACACCACCTGTGGGAAACTGTGTAAGGATTATAGACCTCAAAAACTTGTATTTATAATATCAGGAGAAAAACATGAGATCCAAGAGGTTTAAAAATATGGCAGTCCACTCTCATTTTACTGCCAGTCATTTTGCTAATCTGAGCTGCATAATTGCTTTGCCTGACTGAAAGGAGCCTTTAAAAAGACAAGCCAATATAAATACTCAGATAGGAGACAGCTCTGTTTAATAACAGCAAGAGAAGTATAGAAGTATTTGTTTATCTCTGCTCATTTATGTCAAAATCAATTGTAATTAAACAGAAATCCAACCACAGAGGTAGTGCTTTAGCTGATTGTTCTCAATAGAAATGTCATATAGACCCAGTGTTTAGGACATGCCAAAACACACATTATTTGTCTCCTGTCATAAATATCTACTTATAGTCTTTCCAGTTCTTTATTAAAGGCAATTGCCTGTCTCAAAAAAAAAATTAAAAATTATTAAAAAAAAAAATTAAAAATATTAGAAAAAAAAAGCTCCACCATTTAATGTAAATTCTGTGACGTTTTTCTGGTCATATTTTAGGAATTGCTGAAGTTCTGAAAAGCAGAGTTAATTACATTCTCTGTTAGATATTATGTGGCATTTATTGTCCATCTGCTTACACATATGTACAGAAAATACAGATCTTTCACATCTATTTAATGTATTAAAAATATGAAGCCTAACATTATTTTATTAGTCTAAAACAAGTACTGCTGTTGGTGGAGATTTTTTAAATAAAATCATAGAATGGTTTGAGTTGGAAGGAGTCTTAAAGATCATCTAGTTCCTACTGTCCTGTCATGAGCAGGGACACCTTCCACTAAACCAGGTTGCTCAAAGCCCCATCCAGCCTGGCCTTGGACACCTCCAGGAATGGGATAACCTGTTCCAGTGCCTCACTACCTTCGGAGTAAATACTGTGTTTGTGGTTAGACCAGCTGCAGAGACTTTTACACTTTTTTTCATAACTGAGTAAATTCTGGATGGAAATATTTTCAGTAATGAACACAAATACATATTATCAAGCCTGAATGAACTCGATCTCCTACACAAGTCAGTGTGAACTCTGTGTATGCCTTCATAGACAGATCCTTCTCATGTGAAAAAAAGGGTCGTCAAAGATATGCTTTACCATTCTCTGTAACACAATGAAGAATAGAGCATATCAAGAGTGAAGGTACTATGAAATGCATGTTTTCAAAAAGAAGGTAGCATATATTTTGTAATGGGTCCTCTTTTCTTTTTTTATTTGGATCTTCTGATAGTCATTCCAGTCAATGTGATCAACCTACATAGCATCCCTGACAATTAACACTTATTTTTAGCTTCCACATTTATAGAAAGGAATTTTAAAAATAGTTAGAAGAAGGTGTTTATGTAATAGTAAAAACTAGACATCCTCCATTGGAAGAGAAAAAAGGATATCTGAAAGATAACCTTTCCTAGGACAATTAAAAATAACAAAAGCTACTGTTATTTTAAAATATTAGTGTTATTCATGTACTTCTGTAGCCATAATTTTATTTAGTCTTTATCAATTAAAAAATTACAATAAAAAGCTGCATTTTAAATATTTTGTGAGAATGAATTTCTCAGGAAAGAATGCACTTGAATTAATATTAGTTCAAATCTTATAAATTATAGTGATATGAACTTTGTCTGCCTTGTTTAACTCCAAGTAAAATTTGATAAAATAATTTACAGGTTTTGTGAGGAATGGGATGGCATAGATCTAGCTGTGGGTCTAAACCTATGACTATTTATATATCAGGCCTGTGTATAGGGATAATAATAATTTTAATAACTTTAATAACTTTAAATACATATAGATGAATTTATTTATGTAAATATATACATAAGCATATATGTATATGTGTATGTACATATATTTATAGTCTGATTTCCCATATATGGGAGTCTTGACATTTAGTATTAAATTGTATGGAGTACTTCAATGCAGACTATAGTGTTCTTCATCCTATAAGTGTAATACATAAAATATTTCTTGGAAATGTTTGCATGCTGCTTTTACCTTACACTTGTTTTTCTGCTTTGTATGTGTGTGTAATTTAAATAATTAGAGATAAGTTAAATTTCAGAAAACATTGTATTTATTGACTTGATTTTTCTACTGAGTCACTGTTTAAAAACAATGATAATTCTTGAGCTTCTTCTTTGTTATCATTATGCAAATTCCATATAATTAATGAGTCAAAATAAGATATCTGTTTTAGCCATTGAAAGAAGCCAGCTATCTAAAGTGTTAATTAATTAACTTCATAGAGCAATATATTTGGGGTGAAATCAGTACCCATAATTAATTCTGTTCACAATATTTATAAAGAAGTGTAGGAAATTGTAGATACCACAATAAAATAATCTTTTTCTTTTAGTCTGCTGTGGAAGGCAGACGTTAAATCCTCTGGTAATAAAATAAAATATGTAAGATATGTCTTCTGCTGTGCCAAAATACATACCTTGCATTACAGTTTATATGTTGCCAATATAACTTTCACCCTAAACCATCTTTGAATTTCCATCCAGAGTAGGTTTCCTATCTAGGCAACTGTTGTTTACAGTTATCTTGTTTCCTTTTCTTTCTACGGCTGATAATTTAGCAGTTCTATTTTAGTGTATGTTCTCCCCTAAGTGCATAAAGCACTTCTGACTGTTTACCCTTAAAGCTCCAGAGAGTTAGGAAAACCTCTAGACTGCTTCTGTTTATTGTACACACATGCACTGTTAAGGGTTTATTTTCAACAGGAGGGAGACAAGCACAGAGATAAAGACCGACGGTGCATATCACTCTACCAGCACATCTTGCTGTACAGCACAGCATATAAACTATTTTACATATATATATTTACCTTTAAAGTGATTCTATTTTCTAATATGTACTAATTTGGCCCTTGGTGGTGATAGTTCACTTCATGTTTGTAGTTTCTAGTACAAAAATCCCTGTTCGATTTTCTTCACTGTGTGATAGCTGTAGCAGTCAAAATTACAGGCTAATGGTGAGACAAGCAGTTTATAATGTATGATAATCAATACTCAAAATCCGTTCTCTATGATGTGACATAAAAGAGTGAAATGAAAAGACAGAGATTTTCAGGGCTAGAGCACCAAAGCTCATGCAATGCAGGTGGGTTTCAATTCAAGGTTATTCCATGGTTTTTTGTTCTTTTTTGGCTTCATATTTAATTCAGTCACTGCTATCATGTCCAGGGAGCAGAAATGGAAAGTTAGTCAATACAGTGAGTAGGAATGCAAGTATAAAAATTGCTTTAACAAATGCAGGAAATGAGAAGGGGAAAGAAGGTAGAGCATGCAATATATACATAACATATATATGCTATATGATATATATCTCTTTAGTTTAGAGATTGCCAGAAAACTTTGTATTTTTGTTGGCTATAATGAATAATCTAAACGCTGTGTAAGGCCCCTACTTATAGAAGTGTATGTGTGTGCACGTGTGTGAGGGCTAAAAATATAAATCTTCAAACATAACTTGGTTGCAGTAAATTAACCTAATGAGTGTTGAAAATCTCAAAGCATAGTTTTTGGCACAGTATTGAATGCCTACTGAATAAGTTTACAGTGCTAATTTCCAGTGACTGAGAACTCTGATCTTTACCTTTCATCTGAGTTTGTTCATTTCAATTTTAGTTCAGGGAATATTTATTTTTTAAAAGAAATACATTTCAGCCGAATTTTAGAAAAACAGTCGGTGTCAAAATAGAATTTCCTAGTTCCATATTTCATATATATGTATTTATGTATATATATTTGCCCGTGTTTTCAATGTACAAAGATAGATAAAAGATAGAAAATAATTTTATTTAATTAATTAATGTATGTATGTATGTATGTTATGATAATATGACATAGAACTAGTACACAGAGAGTTTTCCCTCTAGAGATGGCCTTTTTGTGGTATAATGAAGTAGACTGTGATTTTTGGTTTGGTTTCGTGTGAGAAAGGAAGGAGCAAAGAGGGATCTTGCTTTGATAGAGTAATTGAAAATAGAGGAGCAGAGAAAAGTACTGGTCCATTGATTGTGCAATTCTGTGCATTTTATGGTAGCTAACCTGCAGCAGGGTTTTATTTTTGTCTTTTGTTATAAAGCAACAAAATTGTTTACAAATATCTATACAAAGGATAGTTAAGCTTGCAACATAAAAGTTGGGGAAAAAAAAGCTTGAAACCTGATTAGTTGTTTAAGTAAACCTTTAAAAGTGCCAGAAAGCTTTTACTCAGAATTGTCATGAATTCCATATAAGAGAAAAATAACTAGGTATTGTTAGGGAAAATCCTGAAGAAAACACCTATTTCTCCTATTTCTGTAAGTCCACTATTAAAGCTAGAGGCTGAGCTTGCCACAAATCTACTCTGAAGGATCAAGAAGATGAGGGCGTTTTTAAAAATATATTGATTTGGTTGGTTTTGTGGAGTTTTATGTTTCTGGGTGGATTTTTTTTTTTTTTTAGGATGTTTTGCTTGTTTGGGGATTTTTTTTCTTAGAGAGAGAGAGTAGCCGTTTTTCTTGGCTGTTTCAAAGCAGCAGCTGTTCGGTGCTGTAGAAGCTCTGGAAAACTAGATACGGATAACTTTAGTGGAGGTGAACTAATGGGTGGAATGAGGTGTATAGCTATGTCCTTCATTTGTATGGCTCCCATTTCATTAAGCAATTGCCACACATATGTTGTCTCTGCAGTTATGCATACCAATGCCATCTCATTCGAGTGAAGTACAATCAAACACAACAAACTTAAATCCCTTCCTTAAAATCTTTTCAGTTCTACCACTTTGTTTCAGTCCCAAGGTTGGGGTTATTTTACTCCTGTTTTTCATCATGATAATTTTAGTTTTTATTGGATACTAAAACCAGCATGTGGATTAGTTTTCCTTGGAGATCATAGAAAGGTTTGGGTCAGAAAGGATCTAGAAATATCTACCATAAGCAGGAATGTCCATCACTGGATCAGGTTGCTCAAGGTCCTGTCCAACCTTACTTTGAAACATTCCAGTAATGGGACATCCACCAATTCTCTGGAAATCTATTCCAGTGTCTCACTCTCATATCAAACAGCTTCTACCTCATGCACATCTAAATGTGCTTTCTTTCAGTTTATGCAGCCCAGGACACAATCAGCTGTCTGGGCTGTGAGCACACACTGCTGGCTCATCTCCCCAACTTTTCATTCCCCAGTATCCCCAATCATTCTCAACAGGTCTGCTCTCAATCTGTCCATCCCCCAGTCTGTATTGATACTTATGACTTCTCCAACCTAGGTGCAGGACCTTACACCTGGACTTGTTGAACTTCATGATGGCCCCCACCTCTCAAGCCTGTCACAGTCCCTCTGGATGGCATCCCTTCCCTCCAGTGAACCAGATGTACCACTCAGCTTGTTGTGATCCTAGGGTGCACTCAGTTCCACTGTCTATCCCATTAATACAGATAATAATGTGGACCCTGGAGGGCCGCCTCTCATTATGAACACCTCTCACTTGGACATTGAGCCATTGACTGCAACTGTTTGCATGTGATCATCCAGCCACTGCCTTATTGATCTGACAGTCCATCATCAATCCATCAATCTCCAATGTTGCACAAAGAATGTTGTGGCCATACCAATATTTGATCATATCAAAGGCCTAACAAAAGACTTGTCCACTGATGCATTCACTACATAGCAGAAAGCCACCAGATTAGTCAGACACAACTGACCTCAATGAAGCCTTGTTAGTCTGTGTCTAATCACCTCCCCATCTTCCATATGTTTTGATACATCTTCCAGGAAGATCTGTTCCATGATTTTACCAGGTACATAGCTGAGGCTGACTCACCTCTATGGATTTTATGTTTAAAGCCTTTATGTGACATCCTTTTCCTCAACAAGCATTTTCTTCTGCTGCCCCTATACCTGATTCTCTCCTTCTTTTGGTATTTTTTCACGGTTTGCACCAGACTTAAATTTTAAGTACTTCAAGGAAGGGAGCATATATAAATAATGACACTTTCACACAACAGTATCATTAACAAGTATCAGTTTGAAGCAAATTATCCCATTTTAATATCACTGTGATACAATACAATTTTAGTTTAATTTAAATCCTGTTTATTCATATTTTTTTTAAAATGTGAAAAACTTTTTACACTTTTGGATTCCCACAGATCACCTTTGATGTTTCTTTTCTCATGTTTCTGCAGTGCAATCATCCATTAATCCTGGTATATCTTCTGGTTATAAGATTACTAGGAATTTATTTTCTGATTTAGAAAGATGATGATTGCTTAAATTCTTCCCATCTTTGGGTTAACATGTTTGCTTTGTATGTCTCTTCAGGCGTATTTCATCCTTATATTTAAAGGTATATAAACAGTTTTTTGTCTAACTGGAATTACATGCATTTTTTAAATACTAAATTCCTCAAAATACGAGTATTGAACCCATCTGCCCATTTTGTGAAAGAAAAATTATTAATAGCTAAAGATCCATGTATAGCTCACTGAAACCTAGACGTGATAGAAGGATTTATTCAATTTATTATTTTCCTTATTCCTGATACTTGGTTAGAGTTGTGAGTACAAATATAAGACAGTAAATATTGGTCCAAATGTAACCTATTTAATGTAAATGACACACAAGCTGAGGTTTTCAAAACAGAAAGTTCTCTTTGAATTGTAGAACAAGAAGTATGAAACTTATGTTCTAAAAGTGTAGCAAAGGAATCTCATTTAACTATATTCCCTGAAAGAAATAAGGATACAGAAATCCTATCTGAAAACATCATCAGTTCAAATAGTGTGTCACCATTTGTCATTCTTCCAAATTGTATGTATTGAGCAAATCCATTTTCACTTAGTTGCACCAAAACAAAAAAGGGGAAAACTGATTACATGATCCATACTCATGTCTAATAAAATTGCAATATGCACTTTTTGACAAGCTTATATTTAATGCATACTGATGGAAGATTCTAGTTCTCTGTTCTCAGCAGGAAAAGTAGGCTTTTTAAGAAAACCTTTTTATTTTGCGACTGTCACACAACATAACAATTACAAATGAAATGGAGGTGGCAAAAAAAGCAAAAACAGCTTGCTGGTTTTTATGAAGTGTTTGTATTACCAGAAAGGCAGTCACTGCTCAGTTATTTGATTTGAAAAATTAATCCTTATAATTCCTTTTGAGTTTCCTAAGTACTGTTCACTCTTTTCTAGTATGAGTTTTACAGAACAAAGACTAAAAGATTTCTACAGCAGATTAGTTTACAGATGAAGCTCAATTCCACTGAGAATGAGTCTCTAATGACCCCTTTATACTTCCATTGGGCTGTGTGAATGCTTTAATATGTGGAGAACAGAGTTAAATAAATCTATTGTCTCAACTAACAGGTTTATGCAAACCTTCTGAAATATTTTAATTATAGCTTCTTCTTTTTCTCCATAATTAAGTAACCAGATGTCAAGTAAGCCTGTCACGTGATGATCACAGTGTATCCATTAGCCTAAATAAATCCACTTATAATTGGAGTTTTTTCTCTTTCTCCTTTGTTTTGCAGAACAAGAAGAATGTGTTAACTGCACAGATGAATGCAGAGTGCTTGGTCATTCTGACAGGTGTTGGATGCCACAGTTCCCTGCAGCCAGTCAGGCTGAGAATGCAGATTATCGCACAAATCTCTTTGTACCCACAGTTGAAGCTAATGTTGAGACTGAGACATATGAAACTGTGAATCCCACTGGGAAAAAGACTTTTTGTACATTTGGGAAAGACAAGAGAGAGCACACTATTCTCATTGCCAATGTTAAACCTTACTTAAAAGCCAAACGTGCCCTGAGTCCTCTGCTTCAGGAGGTTCCCTCAGCATCGAGCAGCCCAACCAAGACATGCATTGAGCCTTGCACCTCAACAAAAGGACCACTGGATGGTTGTGAAGTGAAATCAGGAGCCTTGGCTGAACCAAGCAGCCAGTACTTGTCAGCTGACAGTCAGTATCTATCGCCCAGTAAACAGTCAAAGGACGCTTCCTTCATTGCATCAGATCAGATGGCTAGGGCCTTTGCAGACGTGCATTCCCGAGTGAGCCGAGACTCGAGTGAGATGGACTCTGTTCTGGAGCAGTTAGACCGTTCAGCCCGGGATCTAGGCAGGGAGTCGGTGGATGCCGAGGAAGTTGTGAGAGAAATAGACAAGCTCTTGCAGGACTGTCGGGGAAGCGACCCTGTGGCCATCAGAAAGTGAGGGGGAAAATAAGGACAGGCTGGCAGTTGCATTCCTCTTCTGCTGAGTGAAAGTAAATAAATAAATAAATTCCCTGGTTGTAACAGAATTACAGGAATGAAGGAAGACCAATGCTGCTTTAAGGCTTTTAGTGAACATCTGAAGTGCCCACAAGTATGTTCTTTTCACTGCTCTTTCTTTTTGACAGATAACACTGGTTTCATTTTGACCAAACTTTCATTAGGACAGAGTCAAGTACATCAAGAACAAAGCGAAAGAATGAAAGACAGTGCCATTTTGACAATCTGATAGGAAGGTGTGAGAAAGATGGAATGGAAATACGTCTGATACTTTAAGACTGTCCTCAATAGCTGATGCTGACTTTACTGTTTACGTATAAACCCCAAGAAAAACAGGGTTGAATAATGCTGATCTGTGGTGAATTTCCAGCAGCCACCACAGGCTTCTACTGAAAGTCCTATAAAGAGTTCTTGTAGTAGTCCAAGTGACGCCAAACATTAACATTCATTTGTGGTAAACCTTTATGTACAAAGTTATCTGCCACAAATATGAAAAAAATAAAAAAGAAAAAAAAAAAGAACAATAAAACAAAAAGAACCATTCCAGTTCATTATTCAAGAAAACATATCCTCATCATTAATGAAACACTACATATCATATTAAGGTTAAATGTAAAATGATATAGTCCATCTTGTCCTGCACACACATAAGCTAATTCACTTGATAAAATGAAAAAAAAAAAAAGGATTTTAATATCTATTTAGCATTTTAGTGTCCAACAAAGCTATAAATAGTTAGTGATAAGTTAAAAAAAAAAGAAAAGAAAGTGAAATAAAGTTTGGGGGAAAAAAGTTACCTTAAGGGTAATACAGAAAAGAAATTAACATTATTAACACTTTTTTATTCATTTGTGGACACTAAAATAGCTCAGGAAAGTGAAAATGTCAGACATCCACAAAAATCACATGGTCATTTAAATGTGCAAATGTAAGAAGATTCAGTGTGTTTACATCAAATGACATATTTTTATTGATTTATTGCAGATTCAGTGCATATGAGCCAAAATTGTTGAGTGTATAAGAGCTATATTGTGTATTTTATTAAATTAATATATAGTTGTGTTGCAAAAATATTTGGGCTTATATTGTAAATGGCAAGTGTTGCCTCAGTAGCTGTCGAACTCTATGAGTTTTGTTTTTTCCTGCTTCCTTTTCCCCATGGAATATGGGAAGCAGCGCCTCAGAGCAAAGTCTCTTGTTTAATGTATGGTCTACGAAGTACTGCAGTACATAATCTGTTCAAAATATGTTTGAGTGAGCTGATGGAGCTAACTGAACAGCCTACAAATACATCCATCAGTCATGGTTATGTGCAAGTCCTTGTAGAAGCTTCTATTGCAAACCCACATTTAATAACAAAAATTACACTCAAACCAACATCTGGAACCTCCTTGGGTTTTTTTTTTTCCCCAACACATGCAGACAGTCTGTTCAGTGTAGGATATTTGATTGAATTCTTCAGAGATGCCACCGTTTTCAAAGTTTTGGTATTAAGTTTATAGAGCTGAAAAATATGTCAGTGCCAATGTGGCATGAGCAGTATTTTATCTGATTCTTTAGAATGTGCAATAGTTAACTGCAGTTCTAGATAAATACTGCTTATACTGGGGGGTGTTTTTAGTCAGGTTTTCACTTGATCTGAATAATATTTGCAGAATAACTTAGAATAACTTGGGATATAGTTTTTACTTTTTATTATTGCTTCTTAAGAGTGTTTTTATTGCATTTGAAAAATTCAAAATTACCTTCAGATGAAACTTGGAAAAGAATAAATGAACTTCCACAGTACAAGAAGTAGCAGAAGAATTATAGCTCAGGATTTGTTCCTTATATACTTCAGATACTCTGCTGGAAATACCACTATGGCACATTGTTTAAAAACTATGTATTTGGTTTCTCAAATTTAATCTGTACAATAAAAACATTTATAAAAGGGGTTGGCAATCTGAAATACCACAAGCCATAGTTTTTCATCAGTTTAAGAAAAAGGTTGACCCATCAGCCTATTTTGGTTTTGAGATTGCATTTAAATTGTGATTTTAGCTACTCAGTCCTGCAATTAATTATCTTTGGGAGACACCAATTCTGACAGTTTGCTTTTAGCTCCTGTTAAAAAATGTCTACAATTATATGCGAAAGGAAGGATCTTGTACATGTGTTATCAAGCTACTCTCCATGTTTTGGACAATTTATGTATCTAAAACGTGGTGTTGTCTGTGTTATATAATTTTTATTTTTTTTTTGGCCAGGAGACCCGAGATTGGTTTTGCTTGATAGCTTGATAGCTTGAAATTCCATAGTGGAGAGGATTCTTATTGTTTAATCAGTCTTTTCTACGTATTTCCGTGGTGCCCACCACTTCAGTGTCTGTGCACCAAGTCTTTAGCTCTGCCAGTGAGATCCATTATTCAGCAAAATCCAAGCCAGTATGTAAATGCAGTCAAGTGATGGAGATTTGTGTATTTTATAAATTATTTTAACACTGAGTAACCAATTGTACAATTCATTGTATGTTTCTAAAGACATAAAACCACAACATCCTGAGAAAGGGCTGTGCCAATGTAAGAGGAATTTACCTTAAGGCTCTCTGTCACTAGTGATTTACTAGCTTTAGCTGTTTAACACATTATCTGTATTTAGTAGTGATTATTTATTTACCACTCTGAGGTAATTCAGAATTCATGACTCACAGCTTTATAGAAGAGTTTAGGAAATCTTGCTTTTATTTAATTTGTCTTTCAACTGCCTTGTTTTGTAGAACTCTGGCATACTGCTTCCCAGTAAAGGATTAGCCCAGGTTAAAAAATTTATTTCACAATTTAGAATGGATACATAATGAACCAATAAACCAGCAGAGCTTATCCAATGTGAATTTTGCTGGTTCAGTCAAAATTAACATGATTGTGTGTGAAGGACGTACTGCACACAAAAGAATTTTAAGTGTTTTTTCTCCATGGTATCTCTACTGTCGCTATCAGAGAAAGAGGCAGCAATGAAAGATAAAGTTTATGAGTTCTTTCTCTCATTTTTTACACACATGCTTTGTAAGACTGAAAGAAAATATCTGTCACAAGTTTATAAAAGGAAAGTTGGAGTTAAGGGAGGCAAGTAAAGCAACTAATAAATTTGTACTGTACACTGTGAATAGTGAATAAGGCATTCTGTATCTTTTTTTAATTTAAAAAAGCCAGCAACTGGGAGTTCCTTATACAATTGGCCAATCAGAACTCAAAATCAGAGCTTTCTTTTCCCCCCCCCTTTTTTTTTTTTTTTTAATTGGCTTCTTTATGAGGAAACAGATTCCCCTGAACTGTGATTTGGCACTTAATAGGTGTTTCCCAATCCGAGTTACCCCTGGAAGTCAAACTTTGATCACAGTGGATTCACCATTCAAACAAGCTTTCATGTTACTTGCTGTCAAATGGAAGGGAAATTGCTGAGGTCAAGGAGGAGCCTGAAGCCTAGCATAACATACACCCACTCATTATTGTTTAATTGCTTTCTTTTGACATCAGGCAGCAGTTATTATTGCATTAATTTAAATGGGAGTTTTGGCTATCAAGATTTGTTGACTTGAAGTGTAATTGAATGAAATCTGATTAAGGTTTTGACTTCTCTGGCCCAATTGTGATACAGGTTGGCATTCTCATTTATCAGCCCCTGTCTCCCCATATGGCTCAAAGTTGCACCAATGACTGGTGAATGACACAAAAAAACCAAACAAAAGCAGCATACATTGTATGGATTTTCTCAACCGCTATTGTTTAATGGCTGTGTTTAATGTGACCTATCTGGAAAATGAGGACTACGAATAAAAAGCGATTACTAATAGTGGTGTTGCCTGCTTTTGCATTCATTAACACAGAAGAAATGTGTTAAACACTGCATACCACAGGGAGCCTGATGGTAATTACTTTGGAAAAGCAACTTGTGGCAATGCGGCTGTTACAGCTAGTTATCAGTTTGCCAAAAAAATGACAGTTCCTGCTTCATTTATTAGAAATGTGTAACCGTTTTCTCTCAACAGGAAAGTGTAGAAGAGTTTTCATCAAGCTGGGTAGGTTTATCTTTTAAGCAGCTGATGCACTGAATCCCTACAGGCTATTATTTGCTCATAGAAACATGAAGCTGAATAAAGGATATTTTGGTTTAGTACACTGGTGTGAGTTCACCAGAAACATTACAAACGGGGTGGGGCTGTAAGTTCTTAAAGACTGTCAGCCTAGCAGGAGAGATCAGAGCATTGCCTGAGTATACAGGTGGAGGACAACCTGAAGAATGCAAAGAATTGGTTTTTGCTTTTTAACTTTTTTTATTGTGTCTTTCTTAAGAGTGTGAGTAATTTTCTTCATGTTGCTGTAAACAATGTGACAAATTTCTGGGAAAAATGTTACTAAGTCCTATGTCTGGTTTTTTGAGTTTGTTGTTATAATTTAACACTTTCATTAACCTCTTTCTTTTGGTTGGGTTTTGATGTATTTGAGGATTATGAGATATTGAGAATGTCTGCTCCTGTGTAATTGTAGCAATGACATACCAAATAGCATAAAGCCTGTAAACCAGATTTTTTTAGGTTTTTTGTTTTGTGGTAAGTGGGGAATTTTTTGACTTTTGGTTGGTTGTTTGTTTTGTTGTTTGTTTTTTTTTAAGTAAGTTTATAGGCATTGCTATTGACAGCAAAATAGGATTTCAATTTATTCAAAATACTACAGGTATTATAAAGGCATGTGCTATCCCTGCAGACAGAATTACCTTTTACCCATTGCATTTTTTCTGCAAGACTCCTTGCCAGAAACAAAACCAGCCTGCATCTAGTTAGCTGCCCATCTTAAAGCTGAAACCCAACAATGTTATCTCCCCTTTTCCCAACTACATTTATCTGTCTTTCTACAGGCAAATTTCCAAAATCTAGCAAGCCATTGTCTGTGGAAGTCCTGACAGAATGTACCTTTTGCTGCTGATGACCTCACTGGACACGGGATGTTACTTTTACTGTCTTCAACTGTGTGTGATTCAGAGCTTGGCTGGATCCACAGTATATGTAGAACAAGTCATAAACCATCCTGGCTTTTCTTTACCCAGAATACAGAGTCATTGATTTCTCATTTGGAAAGTGGCCAGTCTGTCAAACAGAGATTCTTAGATCTCCTTTAAGCCAACCACGTCTTACTGCTTCAGGGTGTTCACTCATGGGATAAATACCCTATCCTTATCCTTTATTGAGTCTGAGACATGAAAGCAGCTGAAAGCTTATTTCTTCAGTTAGTAATGTTTCCCTAAAAATGAAATTCCTCCAGTAGAAAGGACAACTGTCTGATGTACGCATAGTTTGATTTGTGAAAGGTCACCTTAGTTTCAGTAGTGCATGAAGAAATGGATCAGGGAATTAATGAGCCACCTAAGAATTTTCTGAGATGTATATTCCATAATGCATATGTTATGATTCAGGGAAAAGAGCACAGCATCTTGGTTTATTTATTGTTGATGGTTCCTGATAATGCCTGGCTTACAAAAACATTTAGTTCAGATTTTGGGGAAACATTTTTCTCTGTCTGGGAGAGGTACTATTTTTAATATTTTTAGGAAGAATTTTTTCTTCCTAAATACATACTAATCAAATGTTGGGCTCTTTGTTACTTTGTGAAAATGGTGTTCTGACACGGTTTCCCCCTTTAGGTTCTTTACTTTAGAGATAATACCTTTGATATGGGCAAGACTCCAAAATGCCTGTAAACATTCTGAAACTAATCTCAGTAAGAGTTAATAGTGTAGGACTAGCTTGAAACATAGATGATTGGACACCAGATTCAGATGCTGACCTATGGAAGAAAGGAGTAATGAAAATTCCATTTCTGTAAACATGTTTGATTTGAACACTAAATCTATGGAAATTTTACTATAGTGCACCTACTGAACTGCTACCAGGGGAACTAGGGGAACAGTTCGCCAGTAATCCTTAATGTTTTCCAAATTAAAAGCAACACTGAAATTGTGTCTGGAAATCAATTGATTGCTGTGGCAGTATAGAAATGTCTGCAACAAGAAATACTCCTTTACAAATTTGCAATTACATTTTTTAATACCTGTACATTTTCCATCTTTTTAAATGCAATCCCTCGCTAAAGTCTTTTCAATAGCTTGATTTGAGAGCGATAAAAATGGATCACTAGGCTGGCACCAGCATTGAAATAAAAACACCATACGTGTCTGACCATCAGGAAATGACATCTATTTCTGTTATTACTGTCTATAGGAAAATGTTCCACGCATATATTTTTTAAGCCTTGTACAACAAGCATCAATTATGATGCTGCATGCTGTAATGATTTCTACAAGTGACCCTATTAGTCACCACTCCTTTCTTTTTACGTGCCATTTTAAAATTCTTTACACTGAAAATTTATTTAATGTAGAGAATTTGGAGTAGATTTCTTATTCATCTTCACACTTCTTACCATACAATAAAAAATATTCATAATAATATTTTTAAGTAAGACCTCAATGTATTTCTTGAAATTCTTTGGTTTAAAATTTGATTAAAGCTTCTTAACTATATTAAAAATATTAAAAATAAAAATATTTTTATTTTCTGATTTAAATACTTATATTTTATGACCAAATCCTTCATTCACTATTGTGAGTTCAATGGGGATTCTTATTAGGAGTATTGCAATAAACTAGCCAGCTCTACATAAGCATCTTTTCTTGATAACTAAAGATACAGCCATTTCATCTTTAGTAAAAATTATTTATTTTGGATTTTTTTACTGAAATTATGAGAAAAAATAATCTGATATGTGTATTCTGGATAACTAATACATTTAACATCCTCTAACTATAATGCAGTTTAAAGTAGTGGTATTTCATTATGAGTATATGTTTAGAGACTGTCTCAGACCAGATGAGAAATCGTCTTTACTCTGAATACCCTCTGTGGCACTATGCTTGAAGATGCACTGGCTATATGAATGATTCTGTATTCTCTTGTGCCTCATTTTACATTAAGAGCAAAAGTAATATAAACACTCCTATATCATTTAATAAGGATTTGTAGAATACCATGTGAATATAGTAAATACAGCAGAGTACATGTGAAACTATTTTAACAATATTATAGTACCATTATAAGAGATTTAAAAGAGAGATACTGTTAATAAGCTTTTATCTTTGACCACAAGATAAACGTCTTGAAAGTGCTGTGACTTTGCCACGTTTTAAGGGTTGTAGTAGCACTGGAGAGCACCAGAGTAAGGGTCCTGTTCAGACTCTAGGTTTCTTTTGTGCTGTCTTCTTCTGGAAGAGACTCCAGAGGCTGGTAATTATGCTTCTACAATAATTTCTGCACCTCCACTGGCCAGTGTAAGTGAACCTTGCTCCCTGGTACACAGCAGCTGACTGCCACACTGCCACTCAGTGCTCTGATGTTACCTCAGCAGAGTCTGTTTAGGTGACTCATTTAGAGATCCCATGTGGACAGTAGGCCGATTTTGTCAGTACATCTTTTTGGACATGACAAAGTAAAACACACTAATCCTTCTAAAGAAAAAGAACACACACTTTTTGAAAAAAGTAACAGTTTTTGAGAAGTACACTCCAGAACTACCCCATTCCCCACCGTCTCACCACAAAAAAAAATAAAAAAAAAAACCCGGAAAAATAGTAAATATAGCCTATAGCCTTGCTGGTAAGACACTTTTCCCTCCACAATGCAGTCAAGTAACACTGTTGATGAGTCTAAATCCACCACCACCCTTTTCTAAACATATCTGTTCCAGTGAACTAAAACAGTAGAGGATAATGGAAGTTTTAGAAACCCAGGTAAAGCCTGTATTATGATAGCAACACCGTCATTCCTTTAATTTCCAAATTAATCCAAAAAAAATATTCCAACTTCTGCACTTATTAATAACTTTCTGTGCACTCCTAAATTGTAAAACTATTACAGCTGCAGTATTAATGTGGCTGGCAGTAGAAATCAAGATAGAGAAGAAAAAGGAGTACTATGCTTCAGGCAGACTTCCAGCTCCTATTACATCTTATCCCTTTAGCAGAGGTGAAATGTCAGGGGCCCGTCATATTATGGCAACAGTAGGAGAAGTACAAACAATTGGAGGACATCTAATTCAAGCACTCTTGTTCAAAAAGCTTTCATGGAGATTTGCCAAGCTTACTGTGGGATCAAGAATGTAAACCTGAGACAGCTCTGCTGATAACCAGTAATTCCTGTAGTCTAAGGTGATGTTCACATCACCTCCTGCCTGGAAAAATTTCAAGCTTCTATGGGCAATGACAACACGCAACTGCAAGGAGCCACCAGGTGCAGCTGCCAAATCTTGAATCCCATAGCTTCTTGTAAGTGCATGCCAGCTCCCCTCATTCACTTTATTTCCTTCATCCTGAGTGTTTGTAAGGCATACTAGCAAATGTTAGTTGACACTTCCAAGCCTTGAAGGGTGGTCTGGAGAAAGACCAATCCTGGTTCAATGCCTGTGTTTGTTAGCACAGAATGCCTTCTTGCAGACAGATAGAAATCAGAACTCTATTTGAAGAACCACCTGTTTGCCCAGTTTGGGAATTTCTTTAGTTATTATTTTTGTTTCATTTTTATAAATAATCCAGAAAATCTTCAGCGTCAGTGAAGCTAAAAGCATGCTCATTTTTAACAGCGGCATAAATATTAATCACAATCACCAGTCAAGACTGAGGATTTTATTTGGCATAACATGTATAACCATGCAACAATTATGTAAAAATGGAAGTTATTATGAGCTGTAATTAATATACTGTGTTACCAGCTGACTCAAAGCACTTTGCTCAGCATCCTTGGTTTAAAAGACTGCATCTGAGTGGTGGTAAAATGTATGCTAAATTCAGTAAAGCACATCAACAGCCCTAGGCTTTCTCCTCTAGTGGTGACTACCACTGCATTTTATTTCTGTTGGAATCTTGCTATTAAAAAAAAAAAAAGCAGTATAATTGCTGATTTACCACCACTGCTTAATCTAATTCAGTTCTTATTGGTCCATTAGCATAATGGAATTTGCATTTTATTTCACAGAAAATGTTATGACTCCACCTGCCTTAGCTCAGAAAACATATCAGAAACAAGAAAAAATGGTACAAGCAAAGAAATGACAAACCACTTACATTTACTAAAGCAACTTAAATATAAAAGAGGATGGAGTAGTGGTACGTGGAGAATATACCATCTTTGCAAGTGAACGAAAAGTGTCCCAACCCCCCTCACATCCTTCAGTTCCATCACTCAGTTTCCATTTTATTTGATTTCCAAGACTCAGAAGTAATTTTCAAATGTGCTGCTATTACATGCCACTATCCTTGTAAAATTTTATTCATTGTGAAGACTGTGACAGAAAATGTGCAAAGACATATGCAGGGATATAGTGCTTTATCAAACTGTAACATTGCTAAACATAACTGTCTTCCCATTGACTTGGATCTAATCCAAACACTAAAGATCATAGAAAAATTATAAGGTATCACACCTTGTCCAGAGTGAGATGATCAAAATAATAACAAATTAAAGATATTTTGATTGACAGTTTAAATATATTTCGTTCTATTTTTGCACTTCCTTTGAGGCTCAAATCTTAAGGTGGCAGCTGTCATTTTAAAGGTGACTCATTACATTCCTTTACAGAGTCCCCCAACAGATGGAAAGGTCTTTGTTTCCCAGGGAACACTGACAGGTTATGATTTCCAGAGTTTTTAATCATTTTAGTAACACTTATACACATCTGTCAATTACTCTATTCAGTGATGTTAATAATACAGCCATCTGAGAGTGACAAAGAACACTCTACTCTTCTTGAAAACACAACTTTTCCATCAAGACTGGAAACACAGAACAAAAACACTTTTGAAGAGCTCTCTTCTCCCAGACAAATCAGTGCAAGTCCCAGGGTATTTGGCCTGTCTGAGACAAGTTCATTTCCCCAGAGCAGCCCTCACAGTGCTGTGCTCTGCACTGGTACCTGGAAAGGTGCTGGTAACATACAGGGTTTTGGCTCCTGCTGAGCAGGGCTGGCACAGCTGTACCCTGGGGGTGGGAAAGGCCTTGGCAGAGGACACAGCCAGGACAGATGACCAAAGGGGTTGTCTGTATGGTATCTTCTCAGATATGAAAGCTAAGAGAAAGGAGGAGGCGGGAGGGATTCATTATTTATGACATTTGTCTTCTGGAGCAACTGCTACATGTACTGAAGTCCTACTTCCCAGAAAAGGACTGGTCATCACCTGCTGATGGGAAGTAGAATATAAACCTTTTGTTTTCCCTTGTTAATGCACATGGTCCTGCTTTTGCTGTATCAAACTGCCCTTATCTTTTCCCATGGGGGTTTTTTGCATCTTATTTTCTCCATCTCCTGTCCTCCTTAGGAGGGGACTGTTAGGGCAGTTTGGTGGGCACTTGGAATCCAGACAAGGTCAACCCACCACATCCAGCATTTATAGTAGCAGTAAAATTTTATTTTCATAATACATGTCCACAGAGCTTTTCTTCTCCTCTCCTGAGCTACAGTGAAGCTATAAATCATTAAAACATACAACCGATAAAACATGACAAGCTGGCATCACACAAATAATTAAAATCAAAGTCACTGTGCAGAAGTGATAATTTTGGTCAGGTACAGAGTAATGGCCTTCACTGTGATGCTTTTTCTGGTCGTGATAGCGAGCACTTGAAGCTCCCAAGGCTTCAGAATAGAGGCAGCAGATGTGTGTGTACCAGTAGATGTGGTAACTCTACCTCATGACTAATACGCAGCTCATTCATTCATTATAGAACTGAGGCTGTAGTCCCCTAATGTAAACTAGGTATGTTTTTTCAGTGATGTTACAAGGTATCCATATAGAAGTTACACAGCTTTTACCAAACAGTGACACTGGGATGTTTTGGAGGGGTTTTTTTGACATCTATATTATGTTCAGTATGAGCAGAAACCTGAACACCTGAACATTTATATATTTTTATATATATTAAACTTTTTATAATAATATAGAAAACTTTTTCAGAAAGAAAAAAAATGTACAGTTTCTTATACTTTTTCTTTTTTTTTAATTAGAGGAAATTTTATTCTGATACTTGCTACAAAAAGTAAATATAGCCCTAGTGTTCTGCAATGGAACAACAACTTAACTGTACCTTGGTAACAGAACCCTTTCAGCTTTCAAACTATATTTTTAAGAAGTCTCAGTTGAAGATTTTTGTGTCATCAGGCAGTTCTTGGTATTATTTAATATCATTATAACAGCATTTGAAAACCCTAGAGAAGGAGTCACAGCTTCTTTTTAAGCACTACTGATAAGCAGTGAAATGTTTCATATTGAAAAAGTATTACAGAAGCAAAACAAAGAAAACCAAAACAATATTTCAGATAGAGAAAATCTTATTATCTCCAGACCAGTCACAACTGGAGTAATGTGACAGAATTTATATGTTATGGTCTGCACAGGCAATGTGTATTGGAGCCAGGAATTTAACTTACATTTCTCTATTATTCTAATCCAGACCTTGAACTATTGTAGCCATCTTCTTCAGGAAGATTAGATAGGTTATGGATTAGAAAGACAGTTCCTAAAAAAAAAATAAAACCTGTTCCACAACAGTTTAACCCCAGCCTTTAACCTCTTCTCTGTACACACTGTATAAACTCTGCCATTCTTCCAGCAACAAAATTGTCAGGAAGGGTGTTTCCCAGCACTTTCTTAGGGGCCTTAGACCCCTAGGGTGCCTGACATCTCTGTATATATTCTCTTGAAAAAACTATGGACTATTCAAATGCTCTTCTGTAAAGTAAAATAAGTGGCAGCTGGCACCATACAGTTCTGTTATAATGAAAACATGAGGTGGTTGCCATTACACAGTCCTGCACTAATGAGAACAGTAGGAGTCTAGCATTACAATGGTCTAATGAAAACAGGAAATGGCTGGCATTAGATTGGTATAATGAAAACAGGAGGTGGCTGGCATTATGCTTATACAATAAATAAATTAAGATTTCTGGCACTACCAACCTCATCTACATTATATATGATTCCAGTGTGCAAGAAAGAAGCTTATGCAAAATCAGGGACAGCGACAGTAAAGATCATTCTTTGTTACATCACTTCAGAAGTAGAGTTGTATCCTTTTCCTTTCAACTGTTTAATTCTTTTTTGGTGGTTATACATGAGCAAAACAGGCACATGGTTATAAAAATTGCCATCTAACCTATACAGACTCTTTTATTTTAAATTAGGCAAAAGTAGTATGTTTTCTGGTTTCTGTCATGCTTTAATGTGAAAGGTTAAAAATAGCTTATCCAAAAGTGAAAATTGGTATGACTGGACTTTTTTAAAATGAGTCTCATACTTGGCTGTCCAAATCTGGGCTAAGTGTGCAATTGATAATACTTTGGGGTGTTTAATGCAATACAGAGTATGAGATCAATACTTGCTGAGAAATAAAGAAAAAAAAAAAGAAGAAAAAGTTTAAGCACAAAATCAATCATTTAGCTAATGTATTCTCTTCTAAGAACAGAAGGGTCAGGTGATTTTGTTCCTTGTTTTTCAAACTAACCTTTCTAGTTGAGTCTTTTTAATTATTATTACACAAGAGGGTCTTCCATGTAGGTCTATGACAATGAATGGACCACCATCTTCTCTTTTATTGCAACTTTTAGAGCCATCTGAAACTGATTGATTCTCACTCTCCTTAATCTGGCTGAATTCACCATGAAGTTTGTACAGTTCAAGGCCAGTACATTAAGGCACTGCATCAATCCACTCATACAGTACCTTTCAGCCACTCAGTCTCCCATTTCTCATCTTCAAGCTCAACTGCATTGTTTCTGGACATTTTCCACTGAAACCAAGAGACTAAATGAAGCAAGAAAATGTTTGGAGTATGATTTTCAAAGCAGCAATTAGTGTGCTGGAATGTTCCAGCATAAAACACTGTGCTTCCTGCAGCCTGTTATTCTGCTGATAGCTTTGGTTTCCAAACTCAGATTGCAGGAAAATATTCCAGTCAGGTAACTTGGAGTGAAACAGCAGTGTGATACAAATAAGGAACAGATAATCAAATCAAACTTTCTAATCGAGTTTTGCTATGCTGACTCTCTTATTTCTCTCTAGCCTGCAGTTTGCATGTTTTACAACACTGCAGAATTAGCTTAAAGAGTAAATACTTGCGAGTTTATCGAATCCTGTCATGTCTCACATATACCAAACAACAAATGAAGGAAAATAATCTTCCTGAGCTGCTTCTATTATTACTTTAATTTCTTTGCATCTTTAGTGTGATTCTGATTGAATCCTTTTGAAGGAGGGGAACAGAAGATGAAGAAGCCAGAGGGGGTAAAACAGGGTGAGTGCTGTTAATAAATTTTTACTTTCTTTTTTAGTGTTTCTATTTCTTCATCAAACAACTGAAGGAAAAAATAAACAAAACAACAAAATACTCATACCTTATGGACCAGATTTTAAACTAAAACGTATGGCACTGGAAGCAGCATATGCCTTGTAAAATCTGCTGTTATGCACTGTGTGTGCAAGCCTCAGACGTGGCTTAATCGAGATAGGAGGCGACACGTGCCGTGCATCTGAGATTAGTGTCTGGACCTCAGCCATTAATGCTGGCATCCCAGGAACTGACTCATTCCTCTGCCAAACTTCTGCTGGGATTTGGGTTCACTGAATCCGACTCACAGCCTTTAATCCCCCCAAGCAGTATCTCTTTGAATTGTGGAGCTTGCAAAACATCCAGGTGGTGGTCCAGCCACGACAGTGTCTGCATAAGCTCAAGAAACAGCCTGCTCTCTTTAAGAGTTCTACTATTCAGAAAGTTTCTAGCTCTCTACCATGCAGGTCTGAATGTCAAAGCTTCTTTTTCTTTGGTTCATTATACTGAGTAGACAATAGTCATATTGCCCTTCCAATCTCTTTGAAATATTTGAGATCTTACAAACGTCGTGTGCTATAAATCTACTTGATGGGTTTCATCATTCTCTAAGCAATATTTTTCATTAGCTTTGCAATAAAATGGCATTTTGCCCTATTTTCAAACTAACAAATTTTGTCAGGGTTGGCATCTCTATTACATTACCAAATATATCAGTCAATACCACCTGGTGTAATTGAGTCTTGTTATACGATTCAGATAGTTGCTTAAACTATGGATTTTTCAAAGTCAAATTCTCTGGCAGGAAGAATATTGTTTTAATAAAATTTTAGGTAAATAGGTAGCATATCACTGTAACTACTAGTCTTGTTTTAAGATAATTAATTGACCTCCGTGTCCAATATTCAAGATCATTTATAATATTTTTGCACATAAAAATCTGCATAAAACCATTTGATCATGCTTTATTTCTATCTCAAGCTGCATACCAAAACTAGTACCTGACACTCACAGTAGAACATGAATG
The DNA here is from genome assembly GCF_001522545.3 of Parus major. Classification (NCBI taxonomy): domain Eukaryota; kingdom Metazoa; phylum Chordata; class Aves; order Passeriformes; family Paridae; genus Parus; species Parus major. The sequence continues at coordinate 56,218,011 of NC_031768.1, read as the reverse complement.
AGTGTGACAGTAAAATCCCTATAGGAGCCAAGACTTTTGTTTTTAAAAATATTAGGAAATATGTTCTCTTCTGGCTTTCTAAGTAACTAAAGAAACTGGCATCATGAAAAAGGTGTCTATCTTTTAATGGAATGTGAAAATTAAAATTTAAAATCTAGCAATGCACACACACTCAAGAAGAAACACATGAAGGTAAAAGATTTAAAACTGAGTTGCACAGATTTAGCTAAACTACAGTCTGAGCCAAATCTTTTTCATAGATGCATTCACCTATAACAAAGGACAAATTCTATACTATGACATGGTTTACTAATCAAAAGTTTGTCATTCTCATCTGCGCATCTTTAATCACATTTTGGAGCATCCATTAAATTATAAATATTGAAATAGCATCTAGACATTGTTTATTTCCCTATGAATGTTTTTTGTTTGTATTTTCATATTGAAGAAACATTTTTGAAATCTAGATAAATATTTAAAATGCCCTTATCTTAACACAATAAGAAGTCTGGACTATAATCAGCATTTCAGCATAACAGAGCTATTTGTTTCTGTCCACATTACTAGTCCAAATTAATTTTTAAATTTTTTCCCACACATTATATTGTTATTGCTTCAAGTCACTGTAATTTCTTTGATGACAAACACTAAGATTTTTTTTTTTAAGTATATACAACTATGAGAGATTTACATCTTAGCTACAGTCTGAATTTTCGGTGTACATAAAAAATATTTTACTACATGCTACAGCTGTGCCAGATCCAATCAACTAAGTGGAGCTCACCCTAACCAATTCTTGGGACATGTCCAAGGAAAACAGGGAGCTTTACTAAGTAAACTAGACTGTTTACTAGTGATACTGTCCTTTTCTTCCATGTCAACATTGAGCTAATCAATATTAGTCAAAACTATTCCACTCATTAAGTTCCCTGTCTTTTCAGAGCTTACAGTGGAAGCCCTCATTCTCCTCTTCTTATACAAAGATGAACTGAAAATTATGCTCTAAGTTTATATGGACTCTGTCCAAATTTTCTGTCAACTGTGGTATTCCACAGCCTTGAGCATCTATTACATGACTGCCAGAAGTAGAAGAAACTGTTTCTGCTGCTCCAAGTGGGTTCATCCAAAGCCACATTTCTACTGCCATCCTGGTTGGGGGAAGAATGGAGAGTCTGTCTTGCCTTGAGCTGCTTCTTTTTGGATTGGAAGTAAAACAACATGTCATTGATTATTAATGGCTCAAAGTCAGTTTTTGTAGATAAACTATATTTACTTCTGTGGATTTTTGGACCAGATTTCAATTTGAATTATTATATAAGCCAAAAAAGATTTCCTGTCTTTAGGAATAAGTTAAAGCTCTTCAGGAAAATTACTGTTTCTGCTCATGAAGATAGTTTTTTTATAACAAGTGTTTGTACAGTTACTATGTGAATGAAAATTATTTACAGAATATTAAAAAGCAAATGCACAAAAAAGCTGTAATGCACATTTTGCCCTGTGTGACCAAACGGCCCTGTGTGAGATGTAGTCAGTAAAATTGGTACTAAAAAAAAAAAAAAAAAAAAAATTGGTAAAAAAACCTTCCTTGTATTTGGCCATGAAATGTATCTCTTGGAACTCTGGTAATAGAGAATAACAGTAGTTTATAACCATGTAAAATTTTGTCTCTCATTAACCATGCATTCTTATTACATGCAATGTAATTATACTAGCCAGGGAAAGATTTCATATCCTCAGGGAAAAGTTAAAGCTCTCCAGGAATGGAGTAATTATACTTCTAGCATATCTCCTAATGCAAGTGTTGGCTGGGATGACCAGGGATAGTGCTCTACTCACAAAGAGGAAAGACCTGCTGGCAGTCTCAGATGTGGCTTGAATTGTAGTGTCTCCAAAATGATTAAGTTAAGGACCTGGAGGTGAAATGAGAAGGCAAGCAGCATATTTTGGATTCTGAAATTTACAACTGCATATTTCTTCTAATTCAGGATGTTGCTTGGAACTCTTTGGGTCACTTCCATGAAGGAGAAAGATGTCAAGGAATGCTAGGTGACTTTTTAGGAGAGTCTAAAGACAGCTTGGGAGTTCTAGAATTGGAGAAACTTTGGCTGGTCTCAGTCCCTGGGAAGAACAAGAAACACATGCTCTTGGAATTCATATCCACATGCAAGGAAGTGAAGGACAAGAAGAGCAATCAGAAATACTCAGCATGGATTTTTCAAGAGCAAAGTGTGCATAAAAAATCTTTCGTTGGCATGGAATTTAATGACTGGGTATACTACAAGTGGCATATGAAATTTTCCTTGACTTTAGTGGGTTCTTTTGGCATTCTCCACAGGTGAGTAAGAATGTGCTGAAAAAATAGTTAGGTGGGTTTGTTTTGAGGTTTGAATATTAGCTGGACCAGCCACAGCAATTACCAATGGTTAAATGTCTTCCTGGAGATCAGAGAGATGTTCAGTACCATAGAAGTCCACAGCTGGACCTAAGGTCAACATTTTCAGTGACCTTGATAGCATCATAAATTGAACTTGGAACACAAACTGCATTTAGAACATTTGCAGACAGAATAAACTGGAAAGAGTAACTGTGGCCATGAAAAATTTCATAACTCTGCCCAAAGAGATTGCAATGAACTTCAACAACAGAGAAAAAGAAAGCTCTTGAGGTTCCATAAGAGCAAGTGAAATTATCTGAGCCAAGGGAGAAATGATACCACACATTAACAGAGGTTAGGAAGGGACTAGGAGAGTTAAAGCCCTTCTGAAGAGAGCTTGAGGGTTATGCTGAGCATGATGTTGGAGACAATTCCACAGTGCTTTCTTTCTGAATAAGACAAACTACATACTAAGTATGCAACTGTCTGCAACTATATATACTGATAACAAACTGGCCACAAGATCAAGAGAAGGTATTCTTCCCTTCTAATTAGCCCCAGTGAGCTTGCATATAAAATACTACATCCAGTTTAGGACTACTCTGTTTAATAGAGATAAAAATGGAACTGAAGATCTAAAGGAGGGGTGAGTTATAGCTCATGGGAATAATTCCCATTGGAGGAGTTTGTGGAGGACTGGCTCCCATGGGAGGAATGCCACACTTGAGAAGGGTGAAGGACTCTTCTCCTTGAGAACAAAGCAGCAGCAGAAACAGAAGGTGATGAACCGATTGCAACCCCCACTGCCCCTCTCACTGCCCTCAGAGGGGCACTCACTGAAGGGAACTCAGGGGAAAGAGAGTCAGGAAGAAGCCTATGTCTGGGAAGATGCTTTTAAATCCCATTTTACTTCTTATTATCATACACTGATGTTGATTAGTAAAAAAATTCAATTAATTTCTCTAAGTTGGGTCTATTTTGACCCTGATGGTAATTGTAAGTGATCTTTCCCTGTCCTTATCTTGACACAGAAGCCCTTCATTTTTTTCTCTCCCCTGTCCAGTTGAGGAGTGGTAGAAGAGCTTTCTTGGGCACCTGGCATTTAGCCAGATCAAAACCCCACAATAGCATTTAAGTCTCATTGTCAACAAGGAAAGAGAGAGAATAACTGATAGCAGAAACTTCCTGATCTTTGTAATTCCTCACCAAAATCAAACTCAGACAAAAATTAGAGAAAAGATTTATTCTAAACCTGAAATGACTAAACAAACTCTTTCTGTTTTACATTCAGTCATTGCTTTCAAGGATTTATTCATTAGACCAAGTATGTGCTTAGCATGTCTGAATTTAATTTTTTTCTCACTTAGCTGTATTTTTCAGGAAATCAAAGGTACTTTGTTAAGTCAGAACTCTGAGCATACACTCCAGTTTCTGCTAATAGGTCTCACTGGATACAGTTAATATCTAGAAACCTGCAATTTAATCAAATATGCATGGGTATCCAGAACTCAGATGTCCTGTACCATCATCTCATGGTTAACATTTTCTCTGTCAGTTTTTCTCAGCATGATATTCATCAGTTTTTTTTAAGACAAGAGAAAGAATAATGGGAAGCTCCAGGAAGAGACAATACCAGATTTCCTTACCCAAAACCATGTTGTGGTAATATTTCTGCCTGATATTTTGTTTCAATAGTTTCAGAATTCAGCCAACTTAATAATTTACCAAACCATGTCACCTACAAAGAGAAGAAACAAGATATGTGGGGGGCCTTGGATTTTTATAGGATAAACCCTTTCAAAAATTCCTCTAAAGCCGTTTGTCTTCTTTGCTGAGAGAATAAAAGGGGAAGCAATTTCCACTCAGAATATCTCAAAGTGGATCTCTGTGTCTATTATGCTTTCTCAAGGTTTATCTAAGTCACCTGATAATATATGACCACACTCAAGAATGACCTGTGCGTCTTAGAAATGCAATTTGGATTCGGTGTAGCATACACATTTTTAAAATACCATTTTATTCTAATGCTTCCTGTATAACATCTTCAATAATTATTACTATCTGCTTCTTAGCCCCCTCAGCTGGAGCAACCTACAGCAGTACAGTAAGAGAGAAGAACCACCAGAAGACAAAAAAAAAAAACAACACCCCAAAACTTTCTATAAGAACAAGGGTTTTTAGAAACAGGATATATCCTTTATATTCATTCTTAATGTTCCATGGACAATAATAGGCTCTTCATGGCCTCCAGGGTCTGGAAGGAGGATGAAAGGTGGTGACAATCTTTTATCCCTCTCACTCCCAGACTGACCTGGACCCCCATGTGCCCAGAGTACCCTTGAGGATGACAAGCTGCTGCGAGCCATGCTGCTCAAGACACCGGATTTGGCCAAACCCACGGGAAGTGGATGAAGGGGCAAGGGTGGGAAAGCAAATATGAGCCTTTGCTATGTCCTGGGTCTCCTGTCATCAACTCCTGGCAAGAGTGATCAAGTCCTTCCCATCTTGGTTACTACACAGGTAAGATGCACCTTTGATGCCTTGGGATTTGCTGGCCAAAATCATCTGATTCTAGGCATAGTGGAATACCAGCAAAGCTAACACCAAGGAGCAACACACAATTAATTAATTTATCATGTGATTAAGCTGATATCTTTTTTATGGCAAGAGGAGATCAAGTAGGTTTTACAAATGGAATGATCACTGAATTTGTCAAGACCAAGCAACAGAATTTTCAGGCAGGGGTTACTGCAAAAATTGTGTCTTGTTAATATGTCCTGTTAAAGCCAAAGGCAAACATTTTCAGCTCCTTGAATTGCATTGCATGAGGGTGGAACTGTGAAAAAACTGTGTCAAAAGCAGACAGTTGTTTTATGATGTTGTTTCTACCAGCTCTATAGCATATGTGTATGTTGAAAAATTAAGTAACACTGCTTTAATTGCAATATTCAATGTTAAGTTATTGATGTTGTGCTTTGCTGAGGGAAGTTTTTTGTAAGAAGCTGCATCTTCTTCATTTAGCTGCAGCTAAATGTAGGATTTCATCCTGCCTGAACCCCAAGTTAAATGAAGCAGCTATCCACACCACCTCATAAATTATCAAATTGGAAAACAAGCACATTGTATATTAGAGGTTTCAGCACAAATCTCCATCCAAAGAAATATGTTTTCATGTATTTTTTTGGTTTGTTTAAAAAAAATTCTAGGAGAGGTGTGTTTAAAAAATATCACGGGCTTCCTCCAGCACAAAAGCACTCATAGCACCTTCTGTATGAACCAGTCTTCCAGCTTGGCAACACTCCTAACAAAGGTGTTTGAAGAGTCATGAAGTGCCTTGTTCTCACCTTGATGAGCACTTAAAATGCAATTTATTGTTCCTCTCAATTATTGTAGATTCCACAAGTGTTTACTATTTCTGGAATCCTGGAACCTCACAGCCACATGATGATGATGAATTAATCTAATGATCTGATCTATTTTAACAGGAATGTGGTGGCAAGGCAAAATAAAATATTTTGGCTAACTTGCATGACTACTTCTTGAAACTTGAATGAACTGTCCAAAAGTTGTCCTTACATTATGGTAGAAAAGATACTCCAAAAAGACAACTTTTTTTCACCATGGGAATAAACAACTGCTTAAGAAAAAAAAAAAAAAAAAAAAAAAGGAGAGGGAGAAGGAGAAGGATAAAGTAACATTCATGTTATTTGTATTAATTATGTAGAAGGTCCTCTTTAGTATACAATTAAATTCCCATCTAGCACCTAAAGAAGGGGTTCAAGTGCTTAGGAATTTGACAACTGCTGTCTGCCTTACTCACTGCATCAAATATCTTTCTTCTGTAGACAAATACCGAAAAACCTTCACCAACTTTTTACCAAACTTTCAGATGTTTTATCAATTTTTTCCTTCCTCTTCTTCCATCCACCTGTGGTTTGCTTTTTGTTCATAAAAGCAAGCAGTTTATTCCTTTCCTTAGTCCCTTTCCTGCATATTACATTATTTCCAGGCTAGTACTAGATCTAGAATGTGGCTTAAAATGCATGCCAGAGGTTTTGGCTGGGTAAGATTTGATCCTGATGCAAATAAATTCGTTGTATGGAACAATATAGACCCTGACATGCCACATGGGATGAATGGAACACTTATTTCCTTTAATATTGTACTACAGAAAGAAACAGACGGTGAATAAAATAAATTTATTATTCAACAACACAAGGTGCATTTTCTTTTTGTATAAAGCTTTCAGAGAATATCCTTTCTGCAAATGAAGAACAATTTTTCAGCATTGACTTTATCAGAAACAGACTGCCTTTTGGCCTTTCTTTTCAGACTTGTGACATAGCTCTGAGAGTCATATAGTATTTTTTCACCTTGTTTCAGGGAGGAATCTTTATTTCTGGCAGATGACATTGTAGACTGCAGGAATCAGGCCTTTTAAAATAGTTTTGGGAAGATGGATTAGCTTCTGGAGATTTTCTGTTCTCAAATGTAAATTACAGAGATTTCCCTAAATAAATAGCTTCTAGTCTTGCAAAATAATCAGTCACTTTTGAAAAATTTTGTTCATAATGTGCATTCAGTGGGAACAATCAGTGAACATTAAGCAGACAACATTTAAATTATAATTTAAAATAATAATGACATGATTATTCAACCATACCAATCAATGTTCCTTAAAAACAAAATAGTAATAATAGAAAGAAAGTACAATCAACTACAATAGAAGAGTTTAACTCATTTACTTAGATAAAGAACATTCTCCTATTTACAAAATAAGATCAAAAATACAAAAAAAATCTGGTGATTTGGTTACACTATTTATTTACTTGATAGAAAAATTACGGAAAAAGTCTTTGCAATATGCAGAAGGTCAAACTAGACAATTTACACTAAAGCTTTCCATCCTCAGCACTGGTGAATCTATGATACCCTCATAGCTTGGAACATGCTGCTATTTCCAAATTATAGCAGGCAACAGGAAAACTCTTTAGTGAGCAGCTTATTCGGTAACTTTTCACTCTAGGGAACTACTGCTACTTCCACTGAAACATTTGGCATTGGACATGTCAGAATAGAACATCATGTTGAACAGACTTCTGCTCTGATCCAGAAAGCCAGGAGGTTCACAGATTCATATAATCAGAATGCTACATGGAAAGCTTCTTGACCCATTTTTTATTTTAAACAAAGATTTTGAATGGGGTTATTTACTCTGTTCATAAATATTTGACTATTATATTTGCTTATGCAACACAAATACATCATTATTTAAACTAATCCTTAGGGATCATTTTTTTTGAAGTTATTCTTCTTATAGTACCCTGCTTTTTGTATAATTTAGGTTTTTAATGTCTGTTATCACCAGCAGTTTAAGCCTGTACAAAGAGTACATAAACACACAGATGTCAAATAAAATGTTTAGGCATTTTGTGGGTGTTTTGGTTTTTTTCCATTCATTCCATTTTAGCATTACCTTGAAAAGAAATCATCTTTCATTATGTGGTAGGGCATAGCATCATACAGTGGCTATAGGATTCCATTTGAGGCTACTGTCATCTAATATTTCAGGAAACTTGTTCCTCTCTGAATTCACTTGTCTGTATTTCCCTAACCCACATCATGTACCCTATGTCAATACTGTTAAATTAAATAAGATTGAGGCCAGTCCTGCACCCTAAGGGACAGGCTGGCTCACATTTGTATTTTTCATAGCTAGCTATGTCCTTTGATAATATACTGGTCTCATGGGAAACAAATCCCTCAACCCCAGGTGTCCTCTACAGTCTGTGCGTTGCCCTTTGGATCCCACAATACTGCTAAATAGTCCTTGCCTATGTCTTAATACAAAATGCTTGAAGAAGTACGTTCAGGGGATACCCCATGCTGGAAATTCAAGAGCAGTATTTTTGAATCCAGGCTGATAAGGAGTAAGGGGATCATGAGGACAAGATACTTCACAGAAACCATAAGGAACACAATTTATAGAGCAAACAGCGTTTAGTGTTCCAAAGGTGTATTTGTTAAGGATTTTACTATATCCTTTCAAGCTACTGTGCTCTATTTCACCTTGTGAAGAGTCTTATGCCTAATGCTACCTGCAGCAGTCATGCTGTCAGTCAGGTTACTCTTCTTAAGCAATACTGACAGCAGATGTTTCTCCTTGCCTTGACCAGCCATGACAAAACTTTTCAAAGGGGAAAGGGGTTCTTTTCTGGAGATTTGAGAGAAGACATTCTCCATCCCTACCTCATGAAAGTCTTTGATCTGTCTTCTAAAAGTGCTCATTAGTGATGATGGACCTGGGTTTACAAGAAACCTGATCATCATTTCTTTCCTTTCATGATGGAGGAAATATAGATAACTATTTTTTTTTTAAAGTTAATTTCTGAAAAATATTTATATTTTCCTTTTTAACAGCCACAAGCTCTTGAAGATATAAACTGCATTTCAGGATACCCAGAAGACTCTGGGAAAAACTCTGAAACCACAAAATCTGTGGGAGTTGCAAGCTCCAGCACAGCTGCATTTACTGAGTCTCAGAAGAAAGTCTGGAAATGAGAACTGCAGCCTGGAGAGTGTGTGCAGTGATCTGAAAAGAGAACCAGTGCCTAAATTCCTCAGGGTCAAAGAAGTGATGGGAAACTGATCCTCTGAGTTCCTGCAATTGTTATGCTATGCTGTCTCAAGATAGCAAGCAGCTGTCTTGAGAGAGGTAGTACAGATCAGATCAAAGTTCACCCTACCTGTTGTAGGATATCTCCCCCAGATTTTGAAATTTAAGTTTTACAACTGCCCCTCTAAAAAGAGAGTGGGGAAAAATGTGATCTAAAGCAATTGCAAATTAATGGGTATCCAGAAAAACTGATTTAGGAAAAGAAGACAGTCAAAAACATATACACAAAGAATATGTCAAAATAATAAAAAAAAATACATAGTAAATGAAGAGAGAGCTTTTTTGTAATTGTTCATAACTCAAGATTTAATGAGAAGCTCAGCAGATAAAGAAACAGTAGCTTTGTAAAAGTAAAAAAGAAGTATTTTTTCATATAGTGTGTAATTAAAAACTTAATTTTATTTCCATAGGAACTTGATAAATCTCATAACGTGCCAAAAATTTTTAGAAAGTAAAGTTCCTTCTCTGCTTACTGAAGACAGAGGTCTGGATGAAACTTTCAATTCTAGAAGCCATAGACAGTTGATGCCTGGAAGAGGAAAGCCAGAGAATGGAGAAAATGTCACTTATCCTTGTCTTGTTCATCATCTTTCTCTAATCATTCACTGCAGCCTATGGGATGTTGGTCTAAATGAGTCATCTGTTGTTTTCTGCTATGGGGACACTCATGTTCTTGGGAGACCTGTAGGATTTTCACATATGCCACCTTATAGACTGAATTCAATTCTGAACTTAATTATTTCCCACTTGAGATGGATTAATTAATTCAAAAAATATAAACTAATAAACTATGTACTCTCCCACAATGCCCATACAAATTACTTGAATGAAAACTACCTTTTCTGATGAGATACTGGTTTTATTTAAAGAAATAAATACAGATTTACTTTTATTATGCATACTTCTTTCTATATAAAGCTCAAGCATTTTTCTATATTAAGTTGAACACAATGAATGTTTCTTTTTTTCTCTCAACATAATGCATTAAATTTGACTTAGAGTGATTTCTATCAGCCTAGACCAGATGATAATAAGACAGCAGTAGCTACACACTGCAAGGGAGTGATCCCTATTCTCATGTGACTTGTGTCCAAACTGTTCAGAGTTAGTCCCTTCTACATATTATTTGCCTTTCTTTATGTAAGGCCCTCGTAAGAGTAGCTCAAAGAGCCTCTTAAAAGGGCTTGTGTGCTTTTTTCAGAGGTTCTTACAATGTCTTCATGGAAGAAATACAAACAAGATAGTCTCGAGGGGTCAAAACAACAAAAGATCTTACTGGCAACTTCAGAAAATGAGACAACTTTGGCAAAAGTTTAGATCAGCATTCAATCAACATAAAGCATGTCTGAAAGCATTAGCTCCACCCATTCAAGTTAAAAAACTCCAAGCTCATCTGATTTTAAGTTACTCAAAACACTTCAAAGGTGGAATTAGGAGGAATAAAGTAAGACAGAAAAAATGTGGAAAGAACCAACACAGCTACACTCCTGGTTCCAGTGGTGTTCAGCTGACATAACTTCTAAGAGGAGACAGGGTTAAGACTTGTGCTTGCCTCATGCTTCAGTTTTGGCAGCCTTTGGCCTTCCTGGGCCCTTTCCCCAGGTGGGAGTTCCTCTCTGGTGGCCACTCTGGGGTTGAGGCTCCAGGAGCAGCTGTGGAGCATTGCCTCCAGTGTGCCAGCAAATCTGAGGATATGCCTCTGGTGAGTAGGTTCATTTTCAGATGTTGGGGTTGGTGAGATTTTGGAGGACTGGGATGGAAACTCTGACTAGTTCAGTATTATCTGCAACACATAATGAGAGTTTGACCCAAACCAAATTTGAATTTTTGGATAAGGTAAACTGATTCAGACACTCAGAAAGAGTTTAAATAAATGAAAGATTTTTGACAGGACAAGAAAGAAAATAATTTGTCTTTCTCTGTGAGTTAAAGCATAAGCTTTGTAATGCCTTGTTATTTTTCCTGACTAATTTCAGTCAAAAAGTGAGTGTATGTAGTCAGCACAGTAAAGCTAAGGTGAGTGGTTGAATCCCACCAGTCTGTTGATAACTGGAGTTATACCCAAAGAGGTTTGTTGCCCATTCTGCATGGTAATGAGCACTCAAAGATGCAGCTTTTAAAAGCAGGAACTTAACCTTAAAACCTGCAATTAAGATTTCCACAGAGACAGCTGTGAAAGATGCAATGGTGTTGCAAAATAAACAAGTTGTAGACTGTCAGATACATAAAGTTGCCTGAAAGTAAAAGAAAAAGCCAGGAGTAAACAAGATATGAATTGTTTTCTGCACTGTAACTCCTCATATGACCTTAATGTTTTGCTATAAATGTGAGCAATTCAGAAAAAGAGACCATGGAGGATCATATTTACAAAAGGTGTTACATTTCATCAAGAGATAAGCATATGAAGCCAGAAAAGAAAAGAGTATATAATGCATTATATGATGGATATTAGCAATGGCTGGGATTCTTCCTTACTGTACAATATTAGGAAGAAGAAATTCATTTGACATTTTAGAATGCAATTCAGGATGTTAACAGATAATGGTTTGTCTGCATATTGAATATGTTGTAGAAAAAAAAAAAAGTATCTGAAAGATAATCATAAAGGATACAAAAATCAAACAATGCAAAATGACAGTAATAAGATTGCTTTAAATCAGTTTTATGTTTAGATGTCTACACATAGGTGGAACCAATCTTTCCCTGAATGTTCTCAAGGACACTCAATTTATCCATTTAAAGACACTGATTTCAAGAGAATGGAATCACTGAACATCCAAATCTAAGGTATAAACTGTATCTATCGATCACAGCAACTGGAACTCCTCCTGTGGCATGGTCTTCATTGACATAAACAACCATGTCACTCATTTAATGCAAAGTTGGGGATGATGCTCATTGACTATTGTCATTATTTTTCAATTATTTAATTTTTAAAAATTAATAATTCATTAATAATTTTAAATAATTAATAATTTGTTCATAATTTATTATTTAAATGAGTGATGTAAAGCCTTGTTAAGCATACCCTTTTCAGACCCTGAGCACTGAGTTATTCATTTTATCAGAGACTCTTTCTTCTCTAGAGTCTCAAATACTAAACAACCTACAAGTCTTCACCCCTGCCAGTCTGTGTTACTGCAGTGCTATTTTACAGGTGAAATCCAGCAGAACAAATGGATTTAGGTGAGCAGTATCTAGATGCCCAGGTCAGCCAAGAAAATGGCAGTTCCAGATATTTTCCACAACAAGACTAATGTGAATGAGGCTATTTTGTAGACTAAATAAGGGGCCTCAGACTAATTTTACTATTTTAAAGATAGACATCTAAAAATTCACTTCCCAGATGAAAAAGGAATGGCAGCAGCAGGATGCTCCCTGAAGTAGCAGCAGCAGGGAGCCATGGTGACCCTAGAGCAGGTACTGCTCTCACCATGGATGTGGTCCTACAGGGCCTGAACACAGTGGGCAGAGCTACAGGCTGACAGCAATGTCCAATGTTAGCTCCCAACAAGGCAATCAATCCACAAGCTCCAGAATACATCCATAGGTTCCATCAGGGGCAGCAAGACACGGGAAAGGGACAAGCTCTGAGGCAAGATAGAGAGTACATCTAAGGGATCCATCCCTGAGACAGCTACCTACAGTACAGGAATGAGGTCAATCCAGGCAGCAGGGCTGCAGACAGGAATCCCTATAATGTAGCCCAGGCAGTGTTTGGGGGCCCAGGGCTGAGCTGGAGCTTGGCATGTGGTCAACGTGGCAGTGGAGCAGACAGGTGAGACTGCCATGTCCAGGCCATTAAAACCTATTAGTGTGCTCAGCACACAAATTTAAAATGTGAGCTAATTCACGGCTGGTTTTCAGTATTGTCCTCCCTCTTCCAAAATTACCTTCTTATTTATTTTTTTTAGATTTTTTTTCCTGAATTCTGTTATTGTTATCTTTTTTCTACGTGCTTTAATTCCCAAATAATCTTTCTAATGGGTACTAATTTGTACAGCACTTGATAGAATTAAGACCATACTACTGAATTTTGGAAAGACTTCTTAACTTTTATCACATTAATTATTACTATGCTATTCTTCCAAATAGCTTGGTGATATTTTTGATGCAAGTATTTCATTGATTTATTTACAGACTTTTCTAGGTTTGAAGAGTTCCTGTGTTCCAGCTGGGACACAAACAGATCCCAAGCCATGGAAACGGACTGCAGCAGATTCTTACTACTTCTTCCAGTGTAGGCAATTGATTTAGGTAGTTTTGAAGCAATTATCATCTGTGAAACCAGGAGTCCTAAAACTGGATATAGATGTTTTTCCTTTGCTTATGATTTTTGCTGTACCTTCTGGTCTTGACTGACAACTTTGTGTCACCTTTCTACCTGACTGCACTCAATCTTTTCTTTCAGATCATTAATAAAATGTATTAAAAAACATAGAGTTTAATGTGAAACCTTGGACCACCTCTCTGGTAATGTGCTGGCATTTTTTTAATCCTCACATTTTCTATTTCTTAACCAATTCTGTCAGTTTTATCTCCCTTAGTCTTTAATATTAAAAATTGTGCTACACCTATCATCAACAATTTTTAAATTTGTTCCTTTTTTTCTCTTTAAAACATCTCTCACCTGATTTAACAGAGACAGCTACAACAGTCTGGATGCTGATATTGATCTAATCAATGAAAAGATGCTAAGCAGCCTCATATTACTTGTGCCTCATGTTGGAAAAAATAGTATGAAAAGAGGTGGCGTAAGTGTAAATGACATATAATAAATATTGTCGGTGCCAATGAATCTCGAATTTCTTCCTGATCAGTGTTGACAGTAAGAATGTCTGTACCAATATTTCAGAAAGACTATATCCCATTAGTTAAGGACCTTGGGTTGGGTCATGATAGAATTGTGATAGAAAGTTATCAGGTCTGAAAGAATTTCAGCTCATGTGTCCTGCTTTTTAGGGAAAGAAGGGATACTACTATTCAGCCCATTATAAACTGAGGATGAGGCTCTGACTACTTTTTGGGATGAAACCAATCCTAGTGGGATGTGTTACACATGCTCTGGAGAAAACTTCTGAATTGAACCATTAATATGAACATAATAGGGAAGACATGTAACAGCTGAATAACAGCTCTGAGGTGTGATGAATTTTCCAGCCACATTAAAACTGATCTTTTTTGGTGCAGAGAATCTAAAGCTTAGGATTCTGATTTGTTTTATGTAGGTATCTATATGTCACCAATTTTTAAAGAGGATAACTAAGGTGGTTAGGAGCCATTTTCATAATTTTCATGTTGATGTAGGCAGGATGAACCTGTCCCTAGACAAACAGGAGAGATGATCATCTAACAGTGGAGTATCTGTGGATGTTGGGCCACCTATGAGATCAGATACAAGCTGAAACTGATTGCATTTTTAGGATCTAAACTTTGTTCACATCCCAGTATAAGAGCTTAGGTTGTCATTTGGATATGTCCAGTTGAGAGTGTAAAACCTCAGCTGAAGTCAGTGGTACAGCTGTAGTGGATAATCCCACTGGTAATCCCAGTTCTTTCAGCAAAAAAAAGCTCGAAGTATCCCCTTCACAAACATTGGCACACAAAAACATCCTAGATACAGACAGGCAAATTCAGTTTTCATGTTCAGCTTGATGTAGTGAGGGATGCTTACAGAGGTTCTCACTGTTCTTCTGCTTCCTTTCCCATCAGCTTCTTCAAATATCATGCAAGGTCTCCCTCCAATATTGATTTGCAAATGACTTCTCTTTCTGACATGAAAATTATGCATTTCAGGACATAACTGAATACATTTCTAACAGGTCTTAAAAAGCATTTTTAGCAAGATTCTTAAACCTAGGAATCCCCCTTCCTTGTCTGTGGTATGCTCCATTTGTTGTGACCTATGAGGTACTCCCAGACTGCTTGGTGCCTTCAAGACAATGAGTTTGTTTCCCTTGATTATATCAATTGATTCATTAACAAAAGGCTCAGAAGTTCACTGGTGCATCAGTTCTTCTCATATTTTGCAAAAGATCGTAAGCAGTTTATTAAAAAAGCAATAATAGTATAGATTAATCATTATGAGGCTGTCTATATTAGAAAGTTCTAAAATTCATAGAATGCTATTATTTTTTGTGTAAATTCAAATGTGCAGTCTTTATTTATTAACTGTTTTGACTAACTGCAATGTGTGTCACATTTTCTCTTATCCCTGACTTATGCATAGCCTTACACACTTGGATTTATCTCAGTCTGAGGGTGACTTAACATTAAGTGACCCAGCCTCAGGCTCTGGAGACTGGTTCTGTTGTCTCCCCCAGTCCTTGCCAGCTGCATATCTGGCCAAAGGTATTTAAGAAGAGGAAAAAACCCCAAACCTGAAAAAAAAAATAGAAGAGAAAAAGAACATAACATGATCTAATCTTATTTATTTAGTGGCAACAGAAGAAGCTAACTGAAATCAGAGATTAAATTAATTTTGTTGTTCTCTCAAAATATTATCTTTTTTAACTTAATTGTACAGATTGTACTGTAGTATCTGTAATGGTCCTCTGAATCTGGTTTGTATTAGATTAAGAAGTCTGTATGTTTTTGACACTTGAGCCATGATCTCTTGTAATGCTTCTTTTTATTTTGATGCAACAAAAACAGTAAAAATCATAAATAGCATTTTTTATATCTTCAGATTTTTACACATTTCTCTTCTTTTTGTACTTTTGCCACAGAAATGCTTTTGTCTCTGCCTAGGCACATGAAGACTATTTACAGGATTTAGCAGTTTGTCAATTCAATAGGTTAAGGTGAAAATGCTTTAGGTAGAAATATATATAATAACATAGCAGAAGTGTATGACAGCAACTGATTTGCCTACATATTATAGAATATTAAAGGTCCTGTGTTCATGGTTTTCCTTTCATAATGGTGTTATAAATATTTCATCACTGAGATAATTTTGTTTTCTCCTTTGTAAAAACCAATTTCAGATTCATTGAATTTGTAGAACATTCATTTCCATCTACCTCACAAATAAAACCAAACCAAATCCTACCATTTTTTAAAGTTATGTAACTTATGAATATTGCTTTCTGATGTCATAATTACCATGTCTTCTTGTAGCCCATGTTATTTAAATCTGGAGACTGAGAAGAAGAATACATACAGTTGTGTTCAATGAAGGACTAATCACTGTCAAAGGTACATGTTCAACCATTTCCAAACCCAACCTCTTAGTTATGTTATCTTCTCATTTGTCGTGTTAGCATAGTTAATGGCCTAATGTTAATGGCCTACATTGTTGAAGACACAGCTGTTTCTCCTCAGGAAATGTCCATAACTATACTTAAAAAGGGAAATCAGATTACTTTCAAAAGTGACTTTGATGCTGTGTTATATAAATTTGGATTTTTTTTATTTTTTTTTGTGGATTTCTACAGTGAATATAACTGTTTCTTTAACTATCTTAGTTCAGTATTATGATTTACCCTGACAGCTGTTTTACTGATAACTTTGCAGAATTAATTATTAATGTATTTTATTTTATTTTAGTCATGCAACAGACTGAAATTCTGCACCAGTCATTTGGCCAAAGTCTAAACACTAGAAAAATATCTGCTCTGAATTAAGGAAAAATTACAGTAAGCAATGTTTGCATATTTTCTTTTAGTTAAATCTAGATTTCAAAGCAAGCAAAGACATCAGCCCAACTCATAAGTCTTTTGAAGCCAGTTCTTTGCTATGTGAGGACTTGAGATTTTGGTTCTTAAATACAAAGATGGAAAAAAAAATTATGTCAAATGTCTGAAGGCCATAACCTGTAAAAACAAAAGCTTGTATCTAATTTATGAAGTTTGGCAAGTGTTGTATTTTTATGGTCATTTTCTGTCCTTTTTTCCTAAAAAAAAGTTAAAATGTCAAATGGAGTTCTTTAAAGGATAATACATGTTCTTTCCATTCTCCGGTGTGGATATATTCTGATTTTGGGGCATTTTTTCACTGTCAATACTTACATCTGTTGTTTAAAACACTATTCCTGATACAATTGTTTTTTAAATGAAAACCCATATGTGTGATCTCAAGAGAAACTGGTAAATTTTACCAAATGGGTATCCTTAAATTGCATGCCATCTGCAGCTAGTGATGAGAGGACTAAACCCAGTCAGCTGTGATCTTCCACCACTGCATCTATCATTTTGATTTGCTCTAGGGAAATCAACAGCTTTTGGCTTGAACTTTTCTCACCCCAACAGGTTATAATGGACTGGTTGAGATGTACTGGTTAAAGAATGATTTCTTCTATCCACAGCTAGGCCTCAAACTGTTTTCTCGTGGAAACCAGCAGAAAACCCCCAAATTTCAGTAAAGCAAAAGCAGGCAATAGCTGTGATTCAGATTTTATGAAGTATCAGTGTGCAGGCTTATTACTTCAGAAAAGCTTTTAAAATATGTAAAGCGTGGAAGAATTTAAGAAACATTATTACTGCCTATGTAGTAGTAAATTAATATTGCTAAGGAAAAAAACAATGAACTTCTCAGAACAGCATGTTCACATTCTGAAGGCATAATTGTCAAAGTGTTTGTCAAAGGGAATTAATGTGTAATAGCATGTGGGACTTTAGGTTCATCTGAGAGAGAGAGAGAGAGAGAGAGAGAGAGAGAGGAAAAATATTGAGAAAATAATATATAGATTCCACCTCTCTGAGGAAAAAGGTCTCTTAAATCCCACTGATCTTTCACTGTTATGCTGCCCCTCTACCCCACCATTCATTTTTACCTCATGACATATTCCTTTAAAATAATAAAAGTTATTGTGAGCTAATTAAAGCTGAGGTTAAAAAAAAAAGAAATCAAGACTGGAAATATATTGAGATACAGCTTGTTGTAAATGACAAAAGGCCTGGCAAATATAAGTGCTTAAATTTCATCAGCCTAACTAAACACTACATAATTTGTATTTATTTATTCCCTAACTAGATGAACTAATAAGGTCAGAAAGCAAGATCTGAGAGCCAGCTCTGAAAAAAAAACAAACAAACCCAATCACAAAACTGACCATATCAGTGTTAAAATTAATCTTTGGTCTTCTAGTTATGTTTGTTTTCAAGTTCTGTCTTCTGTGCTAAAAGCTTAATATGCACATTTGTCTTGCTCCTAGAGCATCTGTATGATCAAATTCCGTATGGAATTTAAAAGAAAGAATGGCTGGTGTCTCTAAATAGCTTTATTTAATGTCTAGGTGTTGTGTTACTCAAAAATGTTAGAGTTTGAGTGCCTAAAGTACATGTGTTTCAATTCAGCTTCAGTTGCCTAGGAAGAATTTTTTAAAGGTCACAAAGTAAAGAATCTTTGAAATATGGGCAAGATATTCTGAGTGGGAGTCTTAAGGATAACAACTTGTGGATGATGATTTCTCAACTGCATGAGTATTTGATGTTAGATGCCTGAATTATATTTTTGGTCTATTAATTTGTAGCAGGGCATCTCAGGCCCCACCAAGAGCTTCTTTATTGCTTGCTAACCGGTGAGATAACTCAAACAGGACAAGCTGTCTTATAGTGAGTTATTTTGGTGTCATGGGGTTAACACTGGTCTGGCATCTCCCAGCTGCCAATAAACATCTCACTGCTGAAATGAGATCTGGAAGGATAAACTGGATTTCTGACCAACAGACACCTCATTTTAAGACTACAGAAGCAACACCAAACTCCCACAAAGCAGAAATCTTCTACATCTTCCCTGAAATGTGTGGAGTTTCTCCTGTGGGTAGGGATACCTGCTTTGTGGTTACCGCCCAGGGTTTAAGTGAAAGGACTCTGTGTACATTATGGTGGTTTTGGTTAAGTTACATTTGACTCCTAACCAATACTATTTCTTTCTCTGGCTTTAATATAGGTGCCTCAGTGTCATGCAGTGTTTTATATTGGTCTGTAATAGACTAGTACTTCCTTTAGTTTTATCCTGTGTAGTGAGTAATTCTGATTAAGGCCTTTTATCTGTTGTCTCTTCACTGTTTAATACAAATTCAGTTTTATAAATAGTCCTGATTTGCCATCATAAGAACTTGGAGGCCAGAGTAATTTTTTTAAATTTAAACTGTTGCCAAAATCTGAGGCTAAGGCAGGGCTTGTCTGAGGCTCCCACTCTTCCCACGATATCATTAGATTGTCAATGCTTTCGTTTTCCATGTGTGAAATGCAAAATAAATCTTTCTCCCATAGCCGAATGCTGTGAGAGAAAATAATTTAAGGATTGTCAAAATCTCAAATCCTACAGGAGTCTGTTTGGTAAGATCGCTATTGAATACTTTAAGTTTGACATAAGAAATTGAAGATGACAAGATATATTATGAAAGAAAAGGGAAAAAAAACAGAAGACAGAAAAAACAGGATGAATTAACTGGGAGATAAAGCACTGTGAAAATATTTTTACAGGCTTTTTATGGTCCTCTTGTTCACTGATTTTTCTTAAAATCTTCTGCACAAAGACTTAGGGGTATTTCAACACCAGTCTTTCCATTTCACTTGTTTCCTTAGGAAATCAGATGCCTTAACCATTTCAATTTTTTTTTTCTGCCATAAGTGGCTAAAAATTCAAAATTGAGATGTTCTGAACTTACATTTGTAAAATGGTTTGTGTAATGTTTTCCCACTGAAGAGAAGATTCACTGTGAGTTGTCTCACTTCACCTCACTGCAGATGTAGCTGCAGTCTCAGCCTCACAAATATGTTTTAACAAATGTGAAAATTTGCGGGAACAAGGAAAAATCAATTACAACCAGAATGATAAAAAAACCAAAATACCAATGTTTATTATGTAGGCTAAATTGTTGTGTAAACTTCTTACATTATTGTTGCTACAATTAAAACCAGAAAAACACCCCAAAATAATATTGTGGGGCAATAGACAGCAGAGCCACTCACAGAGGGCAACAAATTCTTTTGTAATAGTGTATGAATAGTTTGCTATCACCAGTGTATTTCACAAAAAATATATGAACTGATGGCAGACTGACTGCAAAATCCATCAGACATTTGCTGTAAGTGCTTCAACATGACTTTGCAGGCAGCAGAAAATAGGAAATGGCCTCTGCATTTTGAAAACTTTTCTCAGAATAAGGTATATTATTTTATATCCCCACTTGAAAGAGCCGCAGGACCATCACAGTGACTTTTCCAAATTATGTTATTTCCCTTCAAAGTATTGCTCACTTAGATGTCTGAAGAAAGGTGAGACCTTTCTATTGATTTTTCAAGTGTTTTTTTGCTGGTGTGCATTCCTTAAGACTAATGTTAGCACCCTCTCACAGCTTTGCACCATTACGTTTATTTATTACATTTACCAGAAACATTTCCTCTTTGATTTCCAGTACCCAAAATCATGAATCGCTGCAAGAGCTGGAAGGAGATGAACACTCTAGTGCTACCAACTAAAGCCTGCAAAAGGTGACATGAAATTATTCTCTAAGTCAATCCTAAGAAATATTTCTTAGTATCTGTTTTTATATAATGAGTGATTAAAGAAATGTAGAAATGTAAAGTGATTTTCATGCATTTTTGTATTTTCAAAGGGCAAAACCCTGTGATGTCAACAAGGACATTTGTTATTGACTTAGGTAAGGATAGGATACTTTTGTTTCATAAGGAGAGATGGAGGAAAAAGAATGAGGATGCAGGCTTTCAGTTACATTTTATTTGAACTCTCTGCAGCTGTAGAATCTACAAAACTTGTCTCCACACGTAAAAGATGAAGACTGATTCCTAACTAAACAGGGAATGACATCCAGTCTGTGAGAGAAGATGGGTAGGATAGCACATTTTAGCAAACTGAAAATCTTTTGCTTATGAAAAATCTCCTTGTTTGCCTAGTGTTCATGAAGAGAAGCCGTGAGCTGCTGGGGTTTCATGTCAGAGTTCTGTCCCCCATGCTACATGAGGCTCAGCTATACTTGAGAGGGATAATGGATGAACTGACATTGCAAGTACTTGAAGAATTATCTTGAAGGAATCTGAGTATTTTAAACTCTCATTTATTGCATCATTTTTCTGCCTTACCAGACTGACTGTACTTAGGGTAAGTATTTACCTTTCAGTTTCTATCTGAAGGCAATTCAACAAACCTTTTTTTTTTTTTTTTCCGATTTATTTTTTAGGTAAATGCTAAGAAACAACATGGAAATTGTACTTTCAGGATTCTATGGAGATGTACTTCTTGGCTGTGCTACCCTTCCTATCAATATGGATATCCTGTTTCTGAGCTTTTTGTAACATTTTATTGTGACAGTTTAGAGTTAAATCCATCCTTTATCTGTGTTTTTGAAAAGAGGTGTTGAAAAAAAACAATCATTTTCTCTATATATCTCTTCCTTTTCCCTTCTAATTGTGAATCTGGTAGAAAAATTTTAAATACGGAAAAAAAGAGGACGGCTTTCACAAAAATAAAAACTACTGTTTTGTTTTCTTATATTTCTGAAACAACAGAGAATGGGTTTATATGATTTTTTTAAAAAATGCGACTGATTTTTTTATTTGTTTGTCTCTGAAGTTTTTTCTCTTTCCTTTTGTGGTACATCAGGTAAAATCTAACTGGCATATTTCATCTTGTGTATGTGAAAAATACATACACAACCTGCAGTTGTCTCCATGCTTGTGGTGTGCTGCACTCAAGCTGCTCCTCTGAGACAAGGAGAGCTCGCCTTGTCTCCCTAACCTACTGTCAAAGAGGACGTAATTATGCAGATTCTGTGGTACATTGATCTTTGTTTGGGGCACACACAGAAGTGATGCAGTGTGAGCTACAGAGCATGGAAATCCTTTTCCACTCACTTCCATACAGAAGATGAACAATGGAGAACCTTTTAATAGAGTGGCTGAAGTGAAAAGCCATCAGGGTGAATACACAGCTCAGAAAACATAAGAAAGGAAGCTGCAGGAGGGGGGGGTGGAAAAAAGAGACACTGGCTGCTGCCTCCCACTGCTTTGTCTTCACTCTCCCGACTTTGTCCACTATAATCTGGATTCCACCTTTGTTCTTGTCATTGAATATGCCCTTTGGAGTGACCCAATAACAGTGACCCTTCTGGAGTTCACAAGCACAGCAGATGCCAGCTTGTGCTGCATAATAAAAGGGTATGTTCTCATTGTTGCATGCCAAAGACACTGCTCAAGCTGGTTCAAATAAAATGAGAACCAAACATAGTCTGCACCAATGCCTCTATCCAAATGAAAAAATATTGTCACTGTTTAAGTGCAATTTTCCATAATGTATCCTGTAGTCTGATTTTTCTGGCTATCTGTACACATGAGTTCAGGGGCATTTTTAGACATTGCAGATAAATCAATTGGGACTTGTTCCAAAAAACTGCTAGATGGAGAACACCAAACTCATGCCAGAGAATGTTCTAAAATTTAGTAGCATAGATGACGATGACCAGCACCCAAACATGTTTGTTACCAGATAGGCACAAAATGGCTGAAATAGACATTATCGCTGGTTCCCCTTCTAACATTCTGATCTGTGATGAGAATTTGCTTCTCTAGAATAATATTTTCTTACATGCTAGTATCATTTTTAAGTATGAAATTTATGATTTTTTACAGCCCAGATAGAATAGGGTGAGGAACCACATCAGCAAGATCTAAGAATAGAGGAATAGCTTTTGGCTGAATTAACATTTGCCCATGAAACACTTTATAGCTTCCAATTTTTTGCAGCAGGAATTATCTTGCCCACCTTCTGACAACTATAATGTGAATATGTACATGTGAGCTACTATTTGCAAATATATTCAGTGACAAATGAGAGAACTAGACACGCTCCTCGGGTGTGCTTCAACTGGCCAATTTTGGCTGTCTGCTCCAGGCTGACTGGACTCAATCCCTAGAAGCTCATGCTTTTTTTTTTTTTTTTCCACTGACTGTAAGGTAGACTATTTCAGACACAGCAGCAAGCTAAGATGCAATTTACTGATTGAAGAGACAGATACAGCTAAAGCACAGTCTGATTAACACTCTCTGCCTTCATGTTTGAACAAAAGATTTACTGAGAAGTAAGAAACTAGCACAAGTGAAGAAATCTCCCTTTGGTCAGTTGAATTCTATGCTCTGTAAGACTTACTGACTTGGAATATATAACTCCTCCTAAAGACAAAGAAATAAAAAATCCTAAAAAAAATCAAATTCATTGGGTTTTATATTCTGAGTGAGTAAATTCCTTTCCACAGTGGTTTCACAGAGTTTATGCTGTGGGAATAACATGCTGATTTAGCTGTGATTGCACTTTCCACACTCACTGGAGCAGAATGAAGCAGGTTTTGTCCTTATTTAGTCCAAATTGTATTTGTTCATATAGTCTAGTCATGTTGTCCTTGTTTTCACAAAGGTTTCAGCTCTGTCTGGAAATGTTTTGCCCATTATTTTGCAACTCTCTTTAGAAATGTCTAGGGAATATTTCCAGGTCTTGGAGATCTGTTATGCTTCAGATGTTCTAATTCCTTGATCACCTGTTCTGGCTGAATGGTACCTCCTTCGGTATTTTTTCTTCCTCTCCTGGGAAATTTATGTCTGTTTCTGACATCCATCCCAAAACCTTATGTGTGAACACAGAGGCAAAGAATTTATTTGATTGTGCTTTAGTTATGTCTGTCTCTTCAGTCAGTGAATTACCCAGGCTGGCTCTTAGAATTCTTCCAATGACCTCTTGTTCAATATGTTCTTGAAGAAAAAAAACCTTTGTTATTTATCTTAATCTCTTCTGCAATTTTTCTTTCATTTCACATCTTTGCTATTCCCAGCAGATTGCTGTGTTTTCTACTGCGTTATGTCATCTCTTCAGTTATGTTCATTCTTTTAATACCTTTCATCAGCCTTTGTGGTCTTTGAATAACTTTTGTACTGATGCCTTCAATTTTGTTGCTAGGGTTTTTTTCAGGTATTAGAAAATTCTGGTAATGTCAGAGCACACAGTTTAAATACTGTGTGCAGTTCTGGGTCCCACAATTTAATAAGGATGTGAAGGTCCTTGAATGTGTCCAGAGGAGGGCAGCAAGGCAAGTGAAAGGTCTAGAAGGAGTGTTCTATGAGGAGCAGCTGAAAACTTTGGGCTTATCTAGTTTGGAGAAAAGGAGGCTGAGGGTAAGCTCCTTGCTCTCTACAGCTTGTGGAGGAGGGGAAGTGGAGAGGAGGAGCTGATCCTTTCTCCCTGGTATCCAGTGATAGAATACATGGAAATGGTCTGAAGCTGCACTAAGAGATGTTCAGATGGAAGCATTTCTTTACCAAAATGGTAGTCAGACACTGGAACATGGTTCTCAGAAAGGTGGTCAGTGTCCCAAGCCAGTCAAGCGTTTAAGAGGCATTTGGACAATGCCTTTAATAAAATATTTTAATTCTTGATCAGCCCTGAGTTGCTCAGTCAGTTGGACTAGATGATTGTCATATATTCTTCTGACTGAAGAGTTAAATTCAGTTCTATAATTTTATATAATTGTATATAAGTAATCAGCATTTCCCAATTCTGCATTGTTTTTTTTATTGTTTTATTTAGTTTGATTACACAAAATACACAAGCAGTCTTAAAAGGTGCATGGTAGAATGTGTGTATCTGATAAGTGTAGTGAGGCTATTTCTCTCTTCACCACTGAGTTTCAGTGATCTTGGGCAAAAATCCCACGGGCCAGACATAAGCCAGACTACACATCCATAAGTGGAAAAGTGGTAAAAGTGAGAGATTGGGCTGGCAGACCTTTGTCACATAAAAAGGTAGTTCATGGCAGTCATTGCACCTCATTCCCTCAGAGCCGAAGGATTAAGTGCTGTAATAATCAGCCAAGAAGCATACATAGCATGTTTTATAAAACTGCCTCACTTTTCTCAAGGATGCTCTGGAGGTATTTAGGGTGAGTCACTGCAATCCTGTTGACTATTACCACTGGTATCTAACTATATAAGGGATTTTTCTAATAAATTAGTATTTTGAGGCCGTGCTCATGTGAAAGTGAAGAGTGGTTCTGAGTATGAGATAATGGCTCCACGCATGATTTATTGCTTCTGTTCTTAGGCAGGATAGTCAGAGATGGCCAAGAGCCTCCTAGAGCTTTATTCGGAGAAAGTGGAGAACTTGGAGAACAACAAGAAGATACAGTTTTAACACCAAGCACAGTCCACCCAGCAGAACTGGAGAATGAGGGATTGCAGATATGGCTTCACCAAAAATCTATAGCAGTGTCTTTGAACCTAGAGCTTTTATTTCAAGTCAAAAGTTTTTAGTCAGGAGTTTTTTGAGTTTTTAATTTTTCAGAGAGAAGCCAACATTTTCCATGGGGAAAGATACAAAATAACATAATCTTCCAACTAATTTTGGTTGTAAGAAACGTTATGTTTTTGTAAAGTGCTTTTAGACCATCAGATAAAGGTCGCTGGGGAAGTGGAAAATGTCATTAAGAAATTCACTGACTTGATTTTCCACAGGTTTAGGCCTCATTTGCCAGCTAAATACTACACTTCTTTGTCTACAGTGAAGTCTGTACAAGACTCAAAATTAAATTAGATTGCGTATTCTAGTTCTCTGTTGGTATTAAGGTCACACCAAACTACATCTATAAATTACCCAGGCACAGTCAGTTCTTAATGCAGCCCCTAAGGACACTCCAGTGCAGTGGCGTGAAGAGAGGATTTCTCTGGCTTAGCATTAGGCTTAACTGTTCCAGGCCATGCTTTCCCCCGAGCAGTCTTACAATACTCCCAAAACTGAGGACAATCCACCTGATGCAATCCTTGCAAACTCCTGACTTGCGACAGCTGCCACAACTCTTGTCAAACCCAGCCTGCTCCATGCTCTCCCTGTGATTGCATTCAGGCTGTTTCTACCCACTTGATGCTCTGAAGCTGCTCTGAAAGAAGCCCTTTTACACTGGTTATTTTCTATATTGGAGATAAATCCACCCTCTGTATAGGGGAGGTGTAGACCAATAATACCCACTAAGAAGTGAATGAGCTGAAAACATCTATTGCTACATAATTTCTGGAAGTCTGGCGAGTACTCCAATAAATCTGGATATAGGGGATATTCTCTCAGGGGTACCAGCTAAGTGAGACCTTCCAGAGAGAATTAACTCAAACTAGGCTGGAAGGCACTCTGCCACTGACAAGTTAAAACATGAGGTTATTTTGCTCTTGAAGTTGCCCTGAGAAGCTCTGAATAGTACAGTAAATGGATCCAGAAAGGTTGGATTTAGGAGTCAGACACATAAATACTTCTTAAGAGCTTTTCTGAGAAACTCAGTGCCGATAATATATGAAGTAGAGTAGGAATCCAAAACCCAAGCTAATGCTGTAAATGCTGAGGTATTCCACAAACAACTGATGTATTCTTTATGAATAGTCCTTGATGCTGCAAGTCACATGTTCTTGCTTAATGCTCTGAGCTAAAATACACTATCAGTTTCACAGTGAAAAAGGCTTCCATTAGGAAATGCAAATTCATGAAACTCTTTCAGTGTAGGCTGGATTTTACGGTGAAAGGGAAACTCACCTTGACATTTCCAGTAATCAAAGGATCCAATTATTTATCTACAATGTGAGAAATAAAAGTTAAAGACATATTTTCTGCATTTTTTTTCCATAGCCCAGTGAACACCATAGCAGATTTTTACTAGCTGTGGGGGTAAGTATCCTCTCTTCATTTATACTAGCTTGTTCCTTTCTGTATGGATAATTAAATAATCATTGGAATGGAACTACAGTTTGGGCAGTACAGATATTTCAGAAATTTCACTGAAAAATTTCATATAGCTTTTATAAATAGTCTTAAGTGTATTAAATTGGCCAACTCTTACAGTGCAAATGTTAATATTGGCAAGGCTGAAGCCTCTTTTTTGTTGGTCCTAGAAAATACTAAAGTAGATTGGAATCAGTTATTATCTTTGTTTCACCTCTGGGATTTTTCTGATTACTTGATTTGTTCTACAGTACAGGAAGTCTTTGTATTTTTATTATTTTTTACTTAATTCATCACTAGCATAATGAATAGTAAATTTCTAACACCAGCTTTCTCCCCTCATTATCTTCAAAATATTTCATTGTAGGCAGATTAGATTTAACCCAGCTTCATCTCTCTTAAGGTCCTCTGTATCTATCTTTTTAGAAATAGTTGGGGAAAATGCCAAAGCACTCCTAACTACTGTGTTTGCTTGGAAATTGCCTCACTGGCACTTGTCTGGGAACACAGAAGAGGCGTAACCTAATTGATCCATAAAGGTGAAAAGAAGAGCTGTGTAATGAAAAATATATTTTTATGGTACAAGGAATTGGAAATGCAATACACATTAAAAGTAGGAGGAAGATGTTTTTGCAAAGCTAAGGCTTATATTTAAAGTCCAGAAAATGAGAAAAAAAAATCCAAATTGTAGATGGCAGACACTTTCCTGCTGTCCTTGAGTCATATAATCATAGAATGGTTTGGGTTGGAAGGGACACTAAAGATCATTTAGTTCCAACACCCCTGCCATGGGCAATGCCCCATCCAGGCTGGCCATTGTAAGGCCTTTTGCCTTAGATAAAGTCTTCTACTTACCCCAGGTGATTTGAAGAGGTATAATATCTGGAGTTCATTACGTGAAAGAGGTTAATTTTATTCTACTGTAAATAATTAATATGCAACTTATTTTTTACAAGGTCCACAGAAACTGTCCTGATCGTTATTTCTCTGGTTTTGTGATTGCATTAAAATAACAGTGCCTATTGCAATCAGGAGGCAGAATTCACTTACAAAAGCCAAATTTATTATTCTTGCTGATGAGTTGCTGATGACTGTTAGAGCACAGACCAGGCAGTGGCACTCTGGGACCCAAACACACCAGCTAATGCAAGCCAGAATCACACAGGACAGGGAGCACGGTTCTGCTTAAAGCACATTAAAACTTGTAATAAGGAAATGAATCCTTTTTATGCGGAATCAATGGTGTATTAGCACTGCACAAGAGACAAAAAAATGGCATTACTTACAAGATGGAGTGAAAAAAATACGTGAAATAACTCCAAACCTCTGGACCTGTCAAATCTTTACACTCAATTCACTATTTTAACTATTTTTTGCCAGTATAGTGCTAAACATCAATTTGCAATAACAAAGGAAATCCCTCCCAACCCATTTTTCCATAAATTTTTATTTTCTTTTATTCCTTTTCTGTTTTGTTTTTTTGTTTGTTTTTTTTTTTTTCTCCCACTAGCTTATGGGTAACTGTATTATCTGTTGGTGACAAAATGTTGGCAGGAAAGGGGCTGCAGGGGTGGCCTCTGTGAAGACGGACCGGGGCTCTCTGGTGCCAGACAGGCAAGTTCAGCCAAGACAGCAGAGCTACCACAGGGCATGGCTAAGCCCCTCAGCCAAGACAGTGCCACCTTGGGGGAAGCACACTGAAAAAAGACAGCCCATGTCAACCCACCACAACAGGACAAGCTACAACCTGCAATAATGTGCTTTTTTTTTTCTTTTTGCACCTTCAACGCTAAATATGTATCACCAGAAAATTTGAAGAGTTGAGGTGACAATACGACCCTGGAATCTTCAGTGCTGCTGGAACATGAATCTGCATCTTAGGATCTCACCAAATATAATGCTGCTTTTGGAATTTGACTTAGTTCATGAGATTTCTGTCTTTTCCCAAGTACTAATTTTATATTTGTGCTAATCTCTGGATTTGGTTTTTTGTTTGTTTGTTTGTTTGTTTTTAACTAATTAAGAGTACTAAAGGTATTAAAGGTATTAAAATGCTTCCAATTATATTTCAGTGCCACAAAAAGTGATATTACAGAAAGAATGAAAAATAGCAGTGAGAAAACAGGAACGAGCTCCTGGAAGTAGGGAAATCTCAAGTCCACCTGTATGACAGCAGCAAATTCATGTGGAACAGAACACACATTTGTGTGGCCACCTCAAGCTCCCTCATCTAATTATTACAGGTTTTCACTGTAAAAGCTTTCTATGTAGTTTAAGTTTAAAATGAACAATAAATTTCTCCTCAGCCCACCAACCTGGAAGTTAATCTTGTGTGTGAAAAATGTTTTCCTGCTTAGAAGCAGTGGCATCCTTCTTTATAAATTCTTACACAAATAGACAATATGAAATGTCAAGGGGTTCTTTAGACTAGAAGAGAAATTCTTAACAAGATCTAAAGCCTGAAGGTAATGCTACACAAAATAATGGAAAAAAAAATTTAAAATCTAATCTTTTTGACAATTCCAGCCAAGGTTTTTCAATTCTAAAATGCCTTATTCAAGGAGTCTATAATAGAAAAGCTTCAGTAATAAAAGTCTCTTTTTACCAGAAGTAAGAAGACAGAGTGTTTTTTTGTCTGTGTGTGTGTGGTTTTTTTGTTTGTTTTGTTTTGTTATGTTTTGGGGTTTTTTGGTTGTCGTTTTTGTTTGTTTATTTGTTGGGGTTTTTTTGTGTTTATTGATTGGTTGGTTTCTGTATTTTTTGTTTTGTTTTTCCAAGATGGAAAATCTTTCTTTATCCATTCAAAAACCCCCAACCTTTTATAGGAAGAAAGGGTTATATAGTAACACAAAAGCAAATTTTTAAAAATAGTAATAGAAATTAATAATAGTAAAAGATATCACCCGTGATGTATCTTGATGTAGTGGCGAGAAGAAGGTGCTCCATTGCTGATCTTTCCTGCTGGTGAGATCTTTCTCTCTTGATTATCCAGGTCGTGAGGATATTGTTCAACCATTGTGTGGGCTCATCTATTCTCTCTGTGAGAGCACCACCCAGAGGTTTGGCTTGCTCTCCTAGGAAATGAAGTGTCTGTGCACTTATGAAGAGATCTGATGTTGTTGATGTACGGCCTGTTGTTGATGTAGACCACTAGGCCCCTGGTTTTTGTTGTTTTCTCACTAGTATTCATTGTCCTAACTGCCTTGATGCTGTATTCAGTCTTGATCAAGCAACCAGCTTATATTTTTCAGCACTACTTCTCATAACTACTGCACTACAAAACACAGTGCTTTCATCGCTGTGTTTATCTGAAAGAAGTTTCCAAAGTACACCTGAGAGACGAATGATGATATATGGGGCCAGAGCTGAGTCCATATCACTAAAGCTTTATGTCTTTATTCCTGAATGGAGATATATTTGCTTTTCCTCATCTGTGGATGCTGCAGTGTGGTGGGTCACCATATTCTGAGAAAGAACACCACTCCAGTATTTCAGGATGAATGTTTTGACCCAAATGTCCTAATCTAGAAAGCATTGTGCAACATTAGGTAGATATGGCGTAGGACACCTTAGTTTCCCTCACTTGTCAAAAGATGCTGATAGACTTTCCTTAGGAGCACCTCTGTCTTCCTGGAGTTTTCAGAGAGTTTTTAACTGCTCTTATCCCTGTAGAGAGTCCTCCCAAGGCTTTTTAAGTGACTTCTTTTGAAGAGGCTCACACAGAATAAATTCAAGAGATGAGATCTCAAACTCTTTTACTTCTGAATCAAAAAACCCAATTCCTTTCTGAAAAAGAGTAGACAAATGTAATATTTGTTATGTGTACATAATACATTAAATTCTTTGTGTTGCATAAGGATGAGAAGCTAAACATTCTTTTGGACAAAATTTTCCTGATTTACGAGTCCTTAAA
Organism: Parus major; assembly: GCF_001522545.3. Taxonomy (NCBI): domain Eukaryota; kingdom Metazoa; phylum Chordata; class Aves; order Passeriformes; family Paridae; genus Parus; species Parus major. The sequence goes on along the minus strand of NC_031768.1, from coordinate 56,187,336 downwards.
TTAGTCTGGAGAAAAGGAGACTGACGGGAGACCTTATCTCTCTTTACAGCTACCTGAAAGGAGGTTGAAGTGAGGTGTCTCTGCTTCTCACAAGAAGTGATGGGACAAGAAAAAACATACTCAGCTTGTGCCAAGGGTGGTTTAGATTAGATATTAGGAAAGTTTTCTTCACTGAAAGAGTTGTCAAGCATCAAAACAGTCTTACCAGGAAAGTGGTTGATTCACCAACCTTGCAAGTGTTAAAAAGATGTCTAGACATAGTGTTTAGGGTTTGAAAGTGTTGTTAGTGGCTGGACTTGATGACCATAAGGGTCTTTTTCAAGGGTCTGTGTTTATATAGTTCTAAATTACATTTTTTACACATTTTCTCCACTTTATATAGTATTTTTTTGAAGTTTCTGGTATTATACAAAATATTGTTTCAGTGGAAAACTACAGATGTGAGTTTTCTTGTCTTTCACACCTGTTCATCAAGGCTGTACCTATAATGGGTTTTTAATTAGCATCCCATTCTAGGTACTGCAGCCTGTGCTCAGTGGAAAAGTCTGTGGAGTCACAGCTCTGTTGGATGCAATCAAAAGGGATATGGCAGATTTCAGAGCCACCTCAGAGCCTTTGCTTCCACACAAAGCAAAGACAGGATAAAGGAGGAATACCCTGTGACCAGCAACCATGCAACTAACAAAAGGAATAGGGAAAGGAAAGCCCTTTAGGGCAGAAGCCAAATTAAATATAATGCTCTAGATGTGATTAATAATGGCATTGATCACAATGACAAATACACCAGATGAAATTATGCTCTTACTGATCCATGACTGAAGTGGTGAGGACAAAATTTTGTCCAATACTGTTATAGAATATTTTCTTCTGTATCATGTTGTGTATAACTAATTCCCAGAACATGGTACCGTATTGTGTTATGAATGAGTGGAGAGGGTTACAAATGAGCTGGCATGCAGTGACTATTTTTCTTTGAATTAAAATTTTCAACAATTTATTTCTACTTGCCTACTCAAATACAATTAAATTAGATTAAAAAGCAAGATTTTATATAAAAATATAATATTTTAATAGTCACAAATTAAGTTTTAATAGTCACAAATCCAGCCTATGTATTCAATAAAAAGACACTGTAAATATCAATCTATACATAGTAAATGTTTTAACATATTTTAATTTTTAATTTTTTTCCTGCATGAGGTATACTTGACACTTTCTTTACAGTTTTTTGAGTCTTTTTGTTCACAGGAGGGGTGCGGCTCAAGAGTTTGAGCTCTAAGGGACAGGCCCTGAGGCTAGAGTTTGCAGAGCCAGTGTGAAGAGGGTGCAGTTATGAAAGCACATCAGGCCCTCTCTACAGGTATCATACAGCTAGGTTGGGAGTGCATCAAGAAATTCTACATCATTCTTGCCACAATTGTTTCAGTGCTCTGTCTGTTGCTTAGTAATCCTCTGTGATGGGCTTGCCAGATAGTTTTTCTGCTTGGTTTAGATCTTTCTCAGCCATGATCACTCTCTGATAAATCCATAGTAGAACCATTAGGGATTTTTTTTTTCTGAAGCAGAGGTCTGCACTGGGTTAGGAAATCCTTTGTACACCCCTCATTTTAATAGTCTGTGAGTCTATATGATAACCTTTTCCTTAGGATGGAAGAACTAACATGTGGTACATCCCTCTGCTTTCATACTTTTGCTTTCATACTGTGCACAACCTATAGCTCCAGGGCCTGACCCATGAGCCTGTTCATGCCTTGGGCAGAACCTGTTCTGTGAACCTAGTGACTAGCTTAGAGAGCTGCTCTGATGTGGCTCCCCAGGGTACCAGTGAGGAGAGATTATTTCCTCCAAAGCAGCTGAGATAGGCTCTTGCTCTGATTTGAACTCAGGAGAATCTCATTTTAAACTGTGAGAGAATCTCATTACTTTATTTACCTTGAATTACTTAGTTATATAGTTGGAGTTGCCATAGTACTTGCCTATAGTCTGTAGACTCAGATAAAATCACTGAGAGTAACGAAAATGCAGGTTTGATGGCTTTGTTTCCTTAATAGCGTAATAAATTATCTTTAAATAAACACTCAGAGAAAAAGTGCTCTAAAGCATATTTATCCAGGGAACTGCACAGCAAGAAGGACTCCTTTAAGCCTTTTTTTTTTTTTTCCTCCTTGTATTCAGGTATTTTATTTATCAGAAGCTTTGTCATAACACAGATGAAATAATAGAAGGGAGGGAAAAAAACATATTTTTATTCCACTTCTGCCCCGGGAGGGAAAAAAACGAAAGACACTAAGAATGAAAGGGAGACAGAGATTAGATGGTGCAGATTCAGGATATCTAAACCCATTACAGGGAGCAAGGAAAGAGAAGGAAGTAGAGCACACAGGAGTGAGAGATGAAATAATGAACAGAACAGACAGTATGGCTCACTGGTTCTATAAGGATAAAACAGGTATAACTCAATTGCATATGAGCTTGGTTAACCTCCTTATCCCTGTAAGAAACTTGTCCTAAGGCTTTAATTGATCACAGATAAGGAAAGTATCCATTAGACAGTCACTTTCTAAAAATATGGTCCACATGTTGGAAAAAATTGAAGACCCTTGCTAGTGATAAAATAATGAACCTGAAAACTACACTACAGTGACCAAAAAGGAAATAGCTGTAAATAAAAAGCACAGGTGGCTGTGCTGGAGATGGGGATGCCCACAAGATGAGTCTGTCACAAGAATGGGCAAGTTGCATTTTTTCTCTATCACAGATTTCTCAACATCTCCATCCTTTCCCAATCAATAGATCTACAGGATTAGTTTATCTGTCAGAAGTCATAACGTTTTTGTACTTAGATGGTTCATGGTGAATACCCATATTTCAACAGTAAAGAATTTTTTGCAGTTATACAATTATGATGTGATTTTGCAAGGATCTTTCCTTGGAGAGACGAGAAAGAAGTGTGTATATGTGCAAGATGTCTACAAGGTAAAGCTTAAGGCCAAATACATTGACTAAAATATAAAAATTTCCCAACTATTTAAAAACCAAATTAGATTTAAAAAAATAGTAGGGTTTACAATGCTTAAATTCTGATTAGAAATACAGATCTCTGTGACATACAGCTTATATATGAAGGGGAAAGAATTCAGAATCAGATTGGTGAGTCTCTCTCTGAATAAGGGATCCCTTTGACATCAGAAGTAGGCTCCTGGTAACTCTGTCTAATCCATATAACACTGAGAGTTCACAATGGGGCCATGGACTGCCAAGCCTACCATCAAAAATAAAGTTCAAACAACCCAACTGAATTTAACACCTCATTCCACATGTTGATATTTTGGGGTTTTTTATTTTATTTCTATGAAGACCTACTATTTTTATTTTTGTCATAATCATCTATTCTTTATTTTTAAAGTGTTTACTGATGTGGCTAGATAATTGATTTCCCTTTTTTTGCTAGTCAAATTACCATTATATAAATAGCACTGATGGGATGAAATCCCTTCCCAGGAATTTTTAAATGTAGAGTACAAATAAAACTCTAGGCAAAAGCAGCTTTAAGTGAGAAGAGGAAATGAGGGTTAAGAAAAGTGTTTTCAGTTCTGTATTTTTGTAGCTTTTTGGGAAGCACTCATGACAGTTTGCCTATTGAAGGTAAGTATATACAAGAAGTTTACAACAGGTCACATTTTTCTACTGTCATACTGTGAATCCCCATTTGTAAAGTCAGTATTTGCAAGTGGTAGCAGTGATCCTCTACCTAAGCCATTGTGACTTTGAATTCAGTATTGAATTGTTAGACTGTTTCTCAACCGAGAAAAAACTAAGATACTGAGAAAAAAAATTGCAGAAGTTAGTGGTGATTATGACAATCTGTAAAGATAATCATACAACCAAATACTCAAAATTGATTTCTAGTTGTCTAAGAGTTGGTAACCAGGAAAAATAAAACACAGTTAACAGGCATGAAGGGTCACAGTTAGATTTTCTGCAGAAACTTCTATTCTTGGTTTCCAATGTATTTAACTTTTGGCCATCCGGTTGCAATGAGGCTGAAAAGAATAAAGACTGAAAAAAATAGTAGGAAATGAAGCTGGTTTTGTCCCTATCAGTTTGCAGGGCACTGATGCACATACATGAAACAGAAAATTTGGGGTAATTTGAAGGGCAGAACTGAGAATAATAGATTTAGACATTTCTAAAATCTAGAATGATTTGTTGTTGTGCAAATGCTTGAACATTTAACTAAAAAAAATTTTTCAAGCCTCTCTGAACAAGCAAAAGAATTGTCTCCTGCTCTGGTACATTTGACTCAACATGTTTTCTCAATTTTGCTGCAGTTGTTATATAAACCACTTCCATTTTGTTTTGATGTCCCTGTAGCTTTGCATAACACATTTTATTTTAGCTTGGGTTTTTATGGCAAGCTATTAAAAAATAAACTAACATAAAAGCATTACAATCAAATCTAAAGAAGGACTTTGTTTCTGTCAGGGTGTGGCATTCACTTTTCTGACAAGCTACCAGCAGCTGAAATCCAGAGATCTCAACCCATCATTCACTCCTGTTTTTATTGCATCTTCAGTTTACCTTCATCTGGTCTTCAGCTTTTGCTACTGCATATATGTTTATCACTATATGTGATAACGGGGTGATGGTGATACAATAGGGAAGTAGAGCCAAGATAAATTGGATTTATACCATTGACTCAAAAGTTTAAACTGAACTCTGGTTCAGTTTAAAACATCTTAGAAAGAAGTACTTCAATCTGCCAAGCACTTTCTTTGTTTCAGATAAAATATTTGTATTATTTGTATTATAAAAAGAAAAGTTTTCAGCTCCATATGTAATTTAGCACATTTCTGGTATTACATCTGAGTTGTAAGAGGCCAGGCTGGTTACTGCAGATACAGCACTCTTCTGCTTTAGGGACCCAATTTGGCATTACTGTTAGCTACAGCTCTGCACTCTGTGGACTACGGGACACTCGGAAAGCTGTTTAGGAATTATCTGCATTGCACTCACTTGCATATGCCAGATATTGATAAAAAAGTAGTACAATATTACAGAGTTTTCCCTCTAATGCAGATGTGTAAATATTAAACAGAAATACTCCATTTTTCCTATTGCATTATGCCATCAACAGTTGGACAGCACTGTCTGCTAAGCATCAAGGTAAAGTGCCTGTGAATTTTAGTCTTTCCAATGCCTTTGGGAGAGCCCTTTAGGCACAGCACGTGCATTATGTGCTGTTGTTTTTTGTTTCCTTTGTTGTTTGAGGTTGTAGGTGTCTAGCCACTAAAAACTTATCCCTTCTTTATCCCTCTCAGTGCCCAGAAAATGGTACATCTCTCTGTAGGGCTCCCATAATAATGTGTTAGAACAGGTGTCAGAATCCTTGCTATCAGCCTTTTTTTTTTTTTTTTTTTTTTTTTTTTTTTTTAAGTGGTAGTAACAGTGATAATTTCAAGCAGTAAGTTTTGTCTTGCTATTTCTACTCAGTTTCCATTTAGTTTTTCTTTTTAACTATGATTTATACATGTACTCATTGGAAAATCTATAGAGGTTGAGAACTGATTTCTAATATAATTATCATCACAAAATTTGATGAATTGTGCAGAAGAGTTGACCTCAGTATTATCATGGTCCAGTTTCAACTATATATAGCCTGTACTTTGCTATGATGACTTCTTTGTAGGTTCATTTCTTAACGTGCATGATAGCACATATGCACTCAGACTTCTGCATTACATTCAGAAATAGAAAAGAAAGAAAAACCAGTGAAGTTTAATTACAGAGACATATAAGTGGAAAAAACAGCTATACAAAAAATTTATCTGATTTACACTAAAAAAATCCCCAAAAAAACCAATGTCTGATTTTTTACACTTTTAATACAAAAACAGCTTTAATGAAACAGAAGAAACTTATTTGTGAACAACAGTATAAGGGTAGAAATGATAACTTAAGCTTCTGAATTCTAGTTCCTTTTTTCCACCAGTGCAAATTCATTAATGCTAAACACGTATTACTAGCTACTGAGCAGAAATTTAGAACTGTTATTTCATACCTATTTAAGTAAAAATACAGATGTACAAATTCACCTAACTAAGAGTCAGAACTCATTTTATATGCTTACAATTAATTTGAACTATGAAATTGTTAGGTATGTAGTTAAGACTAGTCATCTATCTTCACCACAGCTACTGGTAAGAGAGAGATGCCTTTCTAATCTTAGATGCCTTTCATAATGGGAATCGTTCTCTACAGATGAGAGAAAACTGATTACTCATGCACAGATATATAAATGTATATATACAGGTATAAATACATGTATGAAAAAGATTACTTTTATAGATGTTCACATGAATTCATGGAGTAGAGTATACAGGGACATGTACATCCTAACATTTTTTTTCCAATCTGACAGTACCACCTTAAAAGCCAGGAATACTGTGTGACTTGCTGCAGTAGGGTATAAAGGGAAGTCTGCTTTGATATTTCGCATTGGTGTGATGCCTAGAATTGTGTGGACCAGAGTCTCCCTCTGGGTGTCCTAGTTCTACTGACTCTTTCCCCTCAACTGTCTTTCCTCCTATTGTACATCTACCTGTCCCCTTCTTCCAGGTGCCTTTTTCTTTTATTTTGAACTTTCTAAAGCACAACAAGACAGAATGCATTGCTACTCAGCTGGATATTGTTCACTGTATCATGTGCTCCCTTCTGCTTTTGAATCATATGCTGATTTTGGCTGGGATAATTTTCTTCACAGTAGCCAGCATGGGACTATGTTTTGAATTGGAAACAGTGTTGATAACATAGGGATGATTTTGTTACTGCTGTGCTTACACTGAATCGAGGCCTTTTCTGCATCTTAGCCCTCCCCACCAGTGTGTAGGTTGGGAGTATGCAAGAAGTTGGAACGGGACTTAGCTGGGACACCTGACCCCCACTGACCAAAGGAGTACGTATTCCAGACCATATGACATCATGCTCAGCATATAAAGCTCAGGGAAGAAGAAGAAGAAAGAGAGGGCCTTGCAAAGTGAGACATTTATTTTTCCAAGTCACTTTTACACATGATGGAGCTCTGCTTTCCTGGGGATGGCTGAACACCTGCCTGACCATGGGAAAACATCGCACTGAACATGCTTTTGCTTCCTTGCAAGGGTATGAGGATCAGAATTTTCTCTTCTGGTGGGCATTATATTCATATGCTTTTACTAAGATTACATTCAATTTGAGCTAGAATGATATGATCTTATGTCCTCTTCACCCTCTATAATTTGTCTGCTTAAATTCCTATTTTTATCATCTTGTGATGTTTCATATTGTTACATTTTTATCTCATTGAGTGCATAAACCCTTGAACACTTACCTTCTTATGCAGATTCATGGACAGACAAAGATTCCATCACTTTATGTAAAACTAGAATGTTTATGTTTTTAGTGTAAGAAAGGAAATATATTACTAGCTGTTGAAACACCGTTAGAACAGCTTTGCACGTATGCCTGCCTATTTGTGTCTCTGACCAAAGCACTTGCTAGTATGTGAATAATATTAGCTCAATGATTTGGCAAAATAAGATTTCAGGAATTTATATAGTTTCAGTAAAACCACAGGTATCCTTTTATCTTGTTAAAAATAAAAAGGCAGCTAGTTCATATAGAACTCAAAGCAAGAAGTGAATGCCCTTTGAATTTAGAATATGAACACTATCACTCAAAATACACTGAGACTAAAATTGTTAACCCCTGAGGGAAGTGGTTGAATGGATGAACACTTGGCACAGCAACTGGATACATGAAGCATGAAAACATGGCATGGTATTAATTAGAGGGACAACACGAACTAGTTCAAAGCACAAAAATGGTGTTGAATTGCTGATTTGTTATCTTGTGTCTATTATTTTTAATTAGCATTTCATAATTTTCACAATTTTGTGTTGCTTTGTTTCTCTTAATTATATAGAAATGGATGTGAGACACGCTTAAAAGCATTTGCTTTACAGAATAAAAAACTGCCTATGCTCTAGCTCTGACATTCATGCCCCAAGGAAGGCATTATTTGTTGACACGGGTTGTAAACTACTGTATTTTTGTTGCAGACTATTTGATGTGCAATGCATTTTTCTTGGAGGTGGTGAGCCAGATATCATGCAACATCCATATTTTCACATACAGGAAAACTCTGCAAACTGGTTTAGAAATACAAAGCACAGATGCACATAAACTAGAATTTATTTTTTTTCTCATATTTTTATGCATATATATAATCTTCCCAAGTATGGCAGAAAGTATCAGTGCCCTTTTAATAAACATCTATAGCAAGTTATGTACATAATAATGGGAATAACATAAACAATCAATAGTGTAAATAGTTTTCATAAAACATGACCTTACCCCTGGAACATCTGCTCAAAGGAAATACAAAGGAGATATTTTAAAAATGTAGTAGAGATTAAAAATTATTGTAATTAATGATAAAAATAATTCTAAAAAAATATAATAAATTATATAAAAAAACTATTATAAAAACCCTCTTATGAAGCACCATAAATGGATGGAGTGGGCATATTGATAAAGGAAATGGGGCAGAAAAAAGCAATAAGCATTTAGGTCAGCAGTGACTGTTCTAAAATCATTTATTAGGAAAAGAACAGAAAATATGGGGTAAATAATCTATAGAATGTGTCGACCACAACAAGTATTGAACTGCCTTCTCAGCTGAAGTACACCAATGAAGTCATAAGAAACAATTAGTAACGGCACACAGATACTCATCTAGATAAGGATGAAAGCAGAGCACTCAGCAAGTATGAGTCAGTGAAAAAAATGTGTAAGGTGCATCTTTGTTTCACAAAAGCAGACAAATTTCTGACTAATTCACAAGACAGTAAAAAAATGACAATAACTTTGGTGTTGAAATATTGAAATATCTAAATTCTAATAAAGTTTCCTTTCACATAAATGTACATAAACCCATTAAATTCATCTGCAATTTTTATGTTAGGTCAGGCCAGAAATGGCCAATAAACTCACCAGGTTTTGCACCAGGAAAAGAAAAAAGCCACAACATTCACTCCTTGTATTGTTTAAAGTTATTGCACTTTAGATGGCTGGTATTTTAAATCCGCTGGATATTTAAATATTTATTTTATCAAATAAGAACATTCTCTTTGCTATGTGCTGTTGCTTTCAGAGACAACAAAAGGCCCTCAAAAGAAAAATTTGTACCTTTATTTGTGTTTCAAATACAACCCAACTTAGAACATACTATATGTGATATCCATGAAATTCCATTTGAGGATTCATTAACATCAGTACTAAGACTTGGATGGAACTTCTAGAGATGACCAGAAAGAAAGCAGATACAGAGTTAATATATAAAATATTGCTTTTCCTTGGAGTAACAGAGGATATCTAGAAATTCACATTGATGAGAAGAGCTGAAATGCAAACTTTAACTGATCAGGAATAAGCCACATTAACAAGCTTGCACTGGGAGTTTTCTCAGTGATTTTTCACATTAATGGATGCTAACTATGAGCAAAGGTAGGGAGCACAGTGCCTGTGGAAATAGCAGGCCACATAAGTTTCTCAGTCTAGCCTGAGAAAGTGGCCTGGGAAATCATGGGGAGGAGTTGAAACAATCCTCAGAGACAGAAAACAGCCTTGCAGGTGCAGTTTGTCAGTTCCTTGTTTTCTTGCAAGAGAAGGTCGAGGGGTGGTGAACCCCACTGACCAATGATGGTGATGTGTTAGTTTACTAACTAATAAGAGTTTTCTTTTCTGTACTTTTAGGTATTGGTCTATAAAAAACATCTGAGGAAATAAACCTTGGAAGAATTCTCCTGTTCAACTCACAAGAGAGTTTGTGTCATTCTTCTCACTGTTCCCAATAGAGTGACACATATTCTGTCTGTCTTTAGCTTGTGATGGTTCTTCTACAGAAAGCAAGACTTTACCTAGCATTTAATTGAAGTGGAAATGCCTACTCTTGGAGGAGTGAGCTAAGATCCTAGAAAGCATCAGTCTGCAAGGTTGCTGCAACTTCTGAGTCACTATTGTTGATTTATAAGATCAATTCCTAATCTTTCCCACTCACTGCAAACAAAGAGTGCACAAGAAGGGAGGACAGAATATTGTGTAGCAGATCATTTATTCTCTGAGCAGTACTTCTGGCCATTAGCATCCTTTCCTTAAGGTGACTGCAGAAGTCTTACTTGTTCCATTTCTATCTTTTCTTCTCCTTGCTAAGCTGTCCTGACCTGAAGGAATTGTTAACATAGCTTTCAACCATTTGCTGGATGATCTTCAAGAATATTTGGAAAAATGGAAATTGAGTCATAAACTGTGGCTTCTGTATCCACATATCATGCTCGTATTTTATTTCAGGATGGAACAAGTAGTATGCTAGAATTTCCTGAAGGTTTGGAAATAGTTTCAGGGGTTTCAATCCTGTGTTGAGACTTCAGTTTTATTATTGTTGATTCTCTGGAGAATTTTTTATTTATAATTGAGAAAACCTTCCCTTTTCACTAATAAACTTTACTTTCCTTTTAATAACAACAACAACAACAACAACAATACTACAAGGTGTAATTTAATGAAAGGAATCATGTGATATTTATTTCTCAAAGTATTTAAATAAGATTCAAACTTACAAGGTCAAACTATAGGTCTGTACTGATTTGGTGAAATAATTTGTATGTGTCATTCATAAAATCAATTGTTCTTTTTGGGCCTCAGTTTCCTCATTTGTAAAGCAGGAATAATAAGACTATTTACATCATAGAAACCTTATTTAAGGTTCAATGTGAATTTTAATTGTCCTTAGGAGCATAGGATGGTAAATGCTATGTGATTCACAAAACACTGTTGTTCCCATTTGTCTTCTCTGTCATGGGAGTTCCTCTGCTTTCAAAATCTAACAAATGTGAATTATCCTTAATAGTAACCAGGCCTTTACACTGAATGCAGTCTGAGGAAATATATTGCAACTGTTGTTTCCAAGTGCTATAATTTATGTTGTCACTGGACAGATTTAGATCTAGAAATCTGGACTAAACCCAACTGTTCTCCTTATAACAGAATAAAAATAGCAAATACTGTATTTTATTTTTACAGGTGTGAGAAACTGGATGAAAAAATTTAGCATTCTGTGGCATACCTATAAATTCATAAAAATAGAAAAAATTATGGTATTCAGCTTAAGATAAAGTATCATCTAGATATGTCATTGAGGTAATTTTTAGCAAATGGTTTTATGGTAAATATTCTGCAGGCCTAGGCCATTAAATCTTCTATCTTTGTTATCTTGTCCAGCTAAGATGTCTTCTCAAATCATTAACTATGTGTTTATAATGCACTTCTGAACATTTTCCCTATTTTTTCATGAATCTCCTTGCAATTCTATGTATTTGTTCATTGAAAGACACATTAAATGTGCACATGGGTGCAGTCAATTGTCTCTGTAACATTAGAAAAATCTAGTAATCCCAACAAATCATTTTCGTGTGTTGCAGGTGCTTCCTATTAGAAGAAAAGATGTGTTTTGTAGTTCCTTAATTAAAGATTAAATTTCTTTCGTTACTATTCTGAAAATAACTGAATTACAAATTCTACTACTTATTGTTCTGTGTGGTCAGAACGTATTGATGGCCCTAAATCAATGGTACCAATATTTGTACATGTACATATGTGATACATGAGTGCAGTGTGCTGAGTGGTGAGCCAAACCTCACAGTTTACAAGTCTCAAAGCTTCCTCCTCACCAGAGAACATCTTCTTTAAGTAATCCTTCTTTTTCTGTTTAATCTTCTTTCTTTCCCTTGTTAAGTCTGTCTTGCTTTCTGCGTTATGAGCTATTCAATAGACTGAAATGACCTCAGTGAGAATAAGCTTAAATTGGATAAACACTTCCACAGACAGCAACACACTCAATTTTGTGTCTGTCTTCTGAAGAATTAAATTGGTATTATTACATCACCTTGCTCATGGATAATACAGGGACTTAAAATTTCAGTGCCAAATATAAGCAAGTGGAACACCTTCATCGGAAGTATGCAAATGTATTAGTATTACATAACAGTAATTTTTTCTATTGTTAGAAATTCATATTGGCAAAAGAAAACTAGGAGTAAGTGGCTCATAATAATTCATGATTAGAATGGAACCCATTTTTACCTTTCAGGGTTTTTAAAACCCAAGTCTTGGGACATCAATGTATTTTTCATACTGGTTTCTCAGACATAGACTCAGAATAACTCATACTAGAAGGGATCCATAAGGAACAATGGTTTCAACTCCCTGCTCTTCACAGTAACACTCAAAACCAAATCATATGGCTAAGAGCATCACCCTGCCACTCCATTAATTCTTCCAGGCTTGGGACCATGAGCACCCAGTTCTAGTGACTGACCACCCACTCAGTGAAGAACCTTTTCCAAATGTCCAAGCTGAACTTCCACTGGTGTAGCTTCCTTCCATTTCCTGAAATCCCATTGCTGGTCACCAGAGAGAAGTAGGTCAACCCCTCCCCCTCTGCAGCCCACCTTGAGGAAATTTTTGACTGTGATGAGGTCACCCCTTCTGTTCTTTAAGCTGAACAGACCTCTTTTCCAGAAAAATTCTAAGAGAGACAGTATCAAAAGCTTTTCTAAAAAAGAAAAAAAACCTTTAACTAGCTTCCCTTGATCAACTAGATGGGTCAAATCACCTTGTCATGACAGTAAATGAAGTTTGTTTCTCCTCATGAACCTTGCTATAACCAAAGATGGTGTTGACTTTCAAGTGTTTTCAAAAAATGTCAGTAACTGCATAATTCTACTATTTAAGGGAGACTGACAAGCCTGTAATTACAAGGGTCTTCCTTCTAATCCTTCTTGAGGATTGTCACATTTGCCAACCTCCATTCCACGGAGACATGCAGACTCTGAAGACCATAGAAAAATAACAGAGAGATCCTGCAATAACACCACCAAGCTTTTTCAGTACCCTAGCATGGCTCCCATGAGGTCCCATCTGCATCCAGGTGGAGTGGCATGTCTCAAACAAGTTCAGGTTCATCTGGGAGTTTATCCTCACTCTAGTGATAGTCTTCCAAAACAAGGTTCTAGGTGGCCCAGTGTCCACCATCAATGTTAGAGACTTTTGATGCAACTGACTTCATCAAGTTTATATGGTTTATCCGTAAACCTCTCTGTGCTGTTAGTATATGTAAAAATTCTTCAAAGAAAATAAGAAACAGGATTACATTCCATTGTTGCTTCCAAATAGTATTTGCAAGTATGTACATTAATTAGTCTGAATTCAATGTAGGGATTTATTCTCATGAGAGATTTTGGTGCAAAAAATATCTTTTCAGGGTCTTGCTCAGCAGCAGGTCTAGCAGGAATTGCAAAAAGTTTCTACCATTTCAGCTGGAGCTGCAAAAAAAGTCGTGGTCAGGGTAGGTGGAGTCCCTGAGGGAGTCTGGGCATGGAGAGTAAGATATGCAAGTGACCCCATGACCCTGACTCACTCTGTTACCAAATTGATGGAAACTCAGGAATAATTTTGGCTGCTTGACAGTATTCACTTTTATTTCACCAGGCTGGGGAATTTAAGTGAGCAAGTATTGCAGATTGTTTGCATGTTTAGAAAGCAACACTGTAGTTTTATGGGTAATAGCACAAAAACTAGGGTTGTCCCACACCAGCCACCTCATTGCTGGAAAGCAGACACCGAGACATTTAACTTGTCCGTATGGATAGAGCATAGATGTGTTAGAGCATGTAAAATAGAGGTGGCTGGGCTGTGCACAGGCAATGGTGCTTGTTCAGGTGTTGAAAGCAGTTCAGTTGAAACATTGTGGACCCAGCTAACACTGAGCATGGATTTATCAGACTAAGGAACTTTATCTCTCTCCTTCCCTTCCCACTAAAACCATCCAGTGCAGAGTAAATACTCCTGATTTTGTGGGGGTTTAGCTGTTCTGCAACAGCGCTCCTTTCTCCACAGCTGAGCTGGACTGACCCTGCAATCAAGCCTACCATTTAGAGTTGCTGCTAGGTTGACAGTGTGGAGGAGATTCATCTTATGTCTGGATCTAGAGCAGGCACCTTCAACTCCACTTGTAGTTACTAGCAGGAAATAAGAAAGTCTTGGATGCAAATTCATCTCATAGTAAAGTAATTAGAAAAAATAAGTCAGGAGCCTAGCACTCATTAATATTCTCTTTTTTTCCTCTTGATACATGTACAAGACCTAGATGTGATGAGTTCAGTAAACAATGCATCTATCTAAACACTGGTTAGATGGCTTTCATAGCTCTTTTTTCTGTTGACTTATACTAAGTCTTTATTTAAAAAAGTAATTCATATTACCTGATGAGTTCCAAATCAGCTCTGCAGCACTGTAATAAATATAATTATTATGATAATTATTTGCAATCTCCACTAAAGTTAAAATGCTGTATGATAATGCAGAGAGAGGAGGTCACCAGCTGTTTATGCTTCTGAAAACAGGAAGAATTCACTCACTTCCATGCAAAAGAATCTTCTGAGGTGTTATGAAAATGGAGCTGTAATATATTCTGGGTTGTTTCTCTGCACCAGGAGACCATTATCATGATAATTTAACACCTGTATCACTGATTTTTGGTAGTGCAACCTGTAATCATAGTCTGAAGTGATCCCTGAAGCAGTTATAATTTAGATTACTGTTTAAAATAAAACAGTATTAGTTCTGAGCTGTTGGATCACAGAATGTGGAACACCTCACCAAGTGATGATTGCGATAAGCAGGATTTGCCAGGAAGGAGGGCAATATCATAATTCTGCATTTTTGAAATGTAGTCAGACTTGAGGAAGCTTGCATCTTGAGTAGGATCACCCATTTTTGTCAGGGTGTTGCCATACAGAATGCTTTCGTGAGGCATCTTTCTGGTAGTTTTGTTTAAAAAAGGCCCAGTAGACACTGCTAATTTACCTCCTGGCTGTGATTTTGAAGGGCAGTCAGTATAACTCAGGAAATGGAGGAGTGCTGCAAAAAGAAAGTTATATCAATGCGACATCACAGGTATTACATGTGGGGAAAAATAACGCAGCCAAGCAGAGCTGTCAACACTCTTCTGTGTACCTTCCACCTCTGCTATCTCACCAATACTGACAAAGTCTGGGGGACAGTAGGAACAGCTTAGAAATCCATAAAGCTTTCTGTCACAAGAGATAAAGAGGGAGAAGGTACCTAAGATATTCTCCCTGCTTATTCTTTTGGAGCTGTTTAGGGAAGGAAAATTGAATCACATCTCCCAAAATGATTATTTGTTTTTGTACTGGCAGTGTTATCAGCAATGTAGGTTTTGGTTCTCCTAAATCTGTGATCTGTGCTCCTATTTTAAACCAAACACTTTTTCCTTCCTGGGTTTCCTTTCCTTTCCTTCTTATTGAAATTGCTGCCTAAGCAAATTTTGCAGGGCTGTAAAACCCTGGGACTGGCTAGAGGGACTGGCAGCTGAACTATGAGCTAGGCTTAGGTAAAAAAGGTCTTGACCACTCTACTTATTCATTGTGATATGCTCCAGGCCAACCATCATACAGCATCTGTACCTCAGGATGATACAAAAGGATAAATAAACAGATTTTGTTGTTTTTAAACAATAGCTGATAAGAAATACACAAATTACTAATAGTCTGAACTAAATCCCTTGAAGTCCTACAGTTTGTGAATCTGGCAGCTTATTCACCAAACTCCCATAGATTTTTATGCTTTGCTGGTTTTGTGTCCTTTCAAAGGAGAACAAAGAAAAGTCAAAATGATTTCATAAAGATTTTGCTATTAGTACATGATAAGATATTAGTGTCTTGCCCAATTAGGGAAAGCACTCACTTTCTAATTTCTACTGAAATGCAGCTCAAGCCTGTCTCTTCTGAATTCAGGAAAGAGCTGTTTTGTGTATCAAATTATCAGCAAAGTAGTGGCAAGTAGCCCAATTTTCTTTTATTTTTCAGACTTTTTTCAAATCAATTCCAAAATAAATATTTTGGAGCTTGAAATGACTTCAGCAAAGCTTGAGACAGTAATAATAGGTCACACTTGTGCTAGTTGTTCCCTAACCGGGCCCTAAGCCATTTTATTTGCATTTTGTCTTTGCTCACAACTATCCTTCTCATGTTCTTGTCAAAGCTATTACACTTGCTGTTGCAAAGAAAGGAGGCTATCTGTATTCCCAACATTCTGGGATTGAACAAAGAAGCAAACATTTCTGCACAAAGCTTCTTTGAGTTATTTAATTTACTTTCTAACAAAAGGAAAGATGACATTGAGCACTCAACAAAGAACAAAAATTATTTCTTAAAATTTGAAATATAAGTGATAATTCAATCATGAGGAGAAATTTTAACATATGTGGGGAAATTTCATTATGCATTCTTCACTACAGGCTGTGAAGTAATGACTGTTGTAGTGGAGTACAAGAGTTACGTTTGATTTTAGTATCCGTTTTCGTTTGTAGGCTGACAAAAAGTCTACTTAAAAATGTAGTTGCTAATCTCTCTTATTCCTTCTATTTTATTAATAATAATTAGAGAAACCCCTTGTCTCAGGAACAAATGGCAAGTTTTCAGTGGGAATAAAACAGAATAAAGCTGGTACTCCTCTCTATGAAACACTTGTACCCTCCCTTTATTTATATGCATATTTTAATAATCCATAACTTCCTTCTAATAAAGATGATATGATATTGAAAGAGAGAAAGTTAAAACCACGAGTGACAAGAAACAAAAGCCATGAGGGTCTGGCTTTTGATATCCTTCAAATACAAATTATAAATGTATTCACGCTTGGTGTCATTGAATGCAAAAAATAAAGTAGCTGCAGCTTTTAGTCAACTGGAAGTCTGAGGAAGGGCAGTTTGTTTTTACAAGAGAAATAAAGGGACAAAATATATCACACAATGCTTTTTCTAATAGATAAGCTTGGATGTGGCTTCCACTTTTGTAGTTACGTGCAAATGAATAATAGATTCATAAGGCAAAAAGTTGAAATAGCCTACTAACATTTTTGTGTTGATCACATAAAGGTTCAAGCAATCTTTGGAGAGTCTCTCTTACCACATCACTTAACAGAATTAATAGGAAGCAGTATCAATGTCTGCATTAAAAAAATTACCTCTCAAAATAATTTCAACTTCAGTGGTCAGAAATTACACAGATTACACTTCACGCACATAGACTAAATTATCTGAAAAATTTCTCTCCTGACAGATACTACTACATGAAATAGGTGACTCATGACCTTCACTGGTGTTAATTTGAGTCTGTCCTTTCATAGAAACATAAGGGAAGAAAATCAGAGAGTGGGGAATTGTATTATGTTATATTTCAACATCTACAATCTCATTTGAGACACATGATATGGTTTCAAAACACTTTTATGCCCATAAATTTTTGTTCGGTAGAGAGAGTTTGTCAATAAAAATAAAACAGGTTCCACCTGTTGCAGACTGATTTAACAAAGGATTGCCCTTGATAGCATTTCTTTTTTATTAGGTAGAATTAGAGACAGACTTCCTCACAATAGGCAATTCCCTGTAACATTTAGATGTACACTGATGTGTCCTTCTATTGAATTGCAAGGAAGACAACAAGTAGAAGTGGTCAATTCTCACTCATACAACAGGTTTATCTTCTATGTACTTCTGATTGTGCCACTAATGCACCAGAACACTTCTACAGTAAAATATCTAAGAAATGCTTCTGGTCTTTCAGTCCAAAATAAATCTGCCTCAAGTTTTTTGAGGTGTGACTACTATAGACCAGAAAAAAACATTATTCTGACAAGTGTCATGAGCTTTGCAATGGTGGTGCAAACTGTTCACCTTGCATAGCATGTATTTAACTAATGTGTATTGTAAGTCAGCAGCAAACATGGTTAATATGATTGCAGTGGTGACCAGGCCAAGAGAATTTCTTTTATCAGGAGGATTTAGAGGCTGAGGTGGAGGTGAGGTGTAGCTGACTGCTTGGACTTTAAACAATAGAAGGTGCCAGTTTGTGAACGTGGCTGCAAAACTGGGTATCTAGGCAAATGAAATGCAGGAGGGGACGGCATTTGTAAACTACATAATCCTCTGTGTTTTGGGATTTCAGAGCCTTTATATCTTGAGAAATATGCCCTTCTTTCTGCTCTTCCATGCAAACTGATAACCAGGGAGTTTTTTGAATCCTCCCTGTCCCACCTAGAATGAGTTATTGGCATTTCTGATGGTAATATGATTTTAATTTCTGCAGCTATGAGTCCCACAGGTGAAGCACTTAATGACCTGAAATATATATAGTAATTTTAAACTATGCTATTGTAAAATTATATGTAGAAATTTTATAAATGTTTCAATTTTTTAAATATAAGGACCAGGGCAGTGATATCCAATGTCAGTAACATGTTACTGTCAACTCAGCAGTTTCTCCAGTGACATAATATGTTATGCATTTTAATAAGAGCACTCTTCATGCTTATGGTTAGTACTGATCCAGAAAGCATAGAATAAGTGTTTTAAATAATCTCCCTACTGAAAATCAATAATTTGTTCAGTTATTATGGGCACAGTATGTGACATAAAAATAGAATAACATTTGCATTAAATTTTCTACAAGGACTCTTTAGGGAGTCACAAACAGCACAGAACCGTTTTCTCCCCTACATCTTTGGTGAGCAACATGAAAACTGTAAGTATTTCAAAACCAGGTCCATTTGCCAGTTGCATATGTACTATATTTATTTTTATTATGACGGTGTAGGAAACAGTGGTGTTCTAGGCAAAAAAATGAAGGATGTGGAAATAAGCAAGTAGAAGCTCTGTAACTGGAGTGATTAAACTGTAGTTGCTACTTTCTTTTTCAATCTTTAGGATCATATTTTGATTCTATTTAATGTTCTACAAAAGGTTCTACACAGAATAATTGTCATTCTTTAAAAAGTCAATTTAGGGCCTATCTGTAAGAATATAGAGGAGAGGTCATCCCTGAAAAGGTAACTTTCTCTTTATTTTAGTTTTTGGATTTTATTTAACCCCTTCAAATGCTGGGTGATATTTTGAATAAAACTATAAAAAATATACAGTTTGATTTTGCTCAGAATGAACTAATTTAAAAGATTGGGTTAATTTTGTTTGTGTTTTTGTTAACAGAGGTTAATAGCAAAACAAATTATTTCTTTTATCAAATTGCAGATGTAGCTTCTATTATTTTTTGAGAACTTCTGAAAGAGCATGTTTTTTAAAAGGACCATATTACAAAAAACACTTCTGTTCCTTCACTGCATTCTTTTTACAGTCTACTGTTTTAAAGAGGCTGAACTACTTCTACAAGCCTGGCTATAGGGACCTCTCAACTTCCGACTGAAAAAACATATCACTGTATTCCCAAGGCACTGTCGTGTAGTTAACAAACAGAGGCTTTCAGCAGTGGTTTCCATACAGAAACCTTTTGCAGTATCAAAGGAGGTTGTTTCAATTTGGGGAATAAATTTATTCCCAGATTAACTTGAGTAGCATGAATGCAGAAGTGAATTTTGCAAAATACGCTGTACACACTTAGCTGCTTCATAGCCTTTCCCCATTATCTAATGTATAATTAATAATTTTAAAAAGTTAATGAATTGTTATTTTTTAAAATGTATTTTCACCCCGATTATCCACTGTCTCAGACTTTGGTTACTCATGCACAGACTGCTCACAAATTTTAACCAACCAAGCGGTGAAGTTGTTTTTCACCCACTTTGCAGATATGTAAATGATTTTAGAGCAGAAGAAAAGCTAGATCTCACTGTGAAAAATCCTTTCCATTGAGAAGGAAAACAAAACAAACAAACAAACAAACAAAATACGAGCTGTCTGTGTAAAAAATCTCCAAACAGTACCAACATGCACAAAATAAAAAAAATATTTATAAAAAACAAAAGCATGGAAAAGGTGAAGAATCATTTTACCTCAGTATTTCACATAAAGGATATGAGTAGAATAAAATATTAGTGTTTATTGGGGTGTTTTTTGTTTTCCATTCTCTGAAAGGAAATTTTCACTTTGACAAAATCACTGGTGTTTCTTCCAATATGGCCAGATATTTTTTTTCCATATTTATATTTATTTTAAATCTATGTTAAACAATGATGTTTCTGTATACTTGAGAAACTTCATTTAACAGCCTGAGTTTTCAATCTCACTGCAGAATTTGTTCTTTACAGCAGTCTTCTCTAAGAGTTGTTATAAAGAATAAAATCTCTAATGTCTCTTGCTCTGGCTATGAGGAAGAACCATATAACCTTTTTATATTTGTTCACTTTTTCCTACAGCAGTATAGATTTCAGAAAGCTTCAGAAGTGACTAGTGATTTGGGAAACCTCATTTCTTTTTAGGAACTCCATATAAAGCATTTGTGGAAACAAAGAACACCGAGTATTAATTCTTGTAAAAATAGATTATATTGCAGGAGTTTTTATTGGGAAGATAAACTAAGTTTAAAGTTTGCTAATTAACAACTCCTTCATGAAAACTGCACAATCCTCCACCTTCTCATGAAGATGGTAAAAAAGAGAGGTATAACAATGTGTCTTGCTCAGAATCAGCTTGGTATTTTACTAGCCAGTCTGCCCAGAGCTGAAGAAAATCAAATGCAACCCCCAGACATGTAGAATGTATTAGGGACGGAATAAGAAGCCTTAGCTCTGCAGTTCCTGGCTTTTGTTGGATTATTTTGACACAGCTTTTGTATTTAGGGAGGATTATGGCACACATGGTCAATAAGATCACACAGTCTTTTTAGACCCCTATAATACTTCAAGATGCAATGTAATTAGTTAAATATGGAGAGAAAAAACAATCTGTCTTATGGTTTATTGTTTTAAATAAAAACTTTTTTCATGTTTAAATGTTGGGGTTTTTTTAGCTGAAAAAAGTGTATAATGGAAAACCTCATACTCAAAGATCAGGTTTGCCACAGTAACAATTATTCTCAATTTCCTCCATGGTGATCACAGGAGATACTTTAGAGCTATTATGATTTTGGTTGAAGTGCATGGGACAGTGCTATTTAATTTCCATGAGATCTTAATATAACTGTTATGATTCCTCCATCAAATGCATTATTGTACATTCTACGGTTGTCATGGTGTATTGCACCAATAAATACTACCAAGGAGATTCTTCATGCACAGTTCATTGGCA
Organism: Parus major; assembly: GCF_001522545.3. Taxonomy (NCBI): domain Eukaryota; kingdom Metazoa; phylum Chordata; class Aves; order Passeriformes; family Paridae; genus Parus; species Parus major. Next base: position 56,166,140 of record NC_031768.1, on the reverse strand, counting down.
TAATGGGCTATAATTTTTTTTTTTTTTAGTGCTGCTATGGTCTAATGTATCAATGCCTGCTGAGGGAGACTTTAAAGCACTCATCCAAGCACACAGGGTAACTATACATAGTAAAAATCTTTATGAAGTTTTTGGAAATAAGCAATTATTCTGCACTGCACTGTTCATTTTATTTATAAGTGTCAAAATCATTAGCATACACAAGGGACAGATGTGGTATTCAAATTTTCCCTTAAAGATTGAATTAACTTAACTTTCACAGGCTTCAAGAACCTTCAAGAAAGTTGAGGGGTTTTATGTTGCCTTTCATTTTTCCTAATGTCAAAGTGCAAAAACACAAAGGAAAAACTTTACTGTCACTCAATGATCTCATGCTTCTTTATCTTGATCTCTATATCTTCCCTATATTTTGTAAGAAAAGTTACCATTGCCTTATCTACCTATCTGAAAGCTATGCCTGTAATTTGAAACTCTTATCTAAATATTCTCTCTATGAAATGAATAGAGAGTAGTACCTCCAAAAAACAATTTGGAGGAATATCCATAAATTAGGGACCCAAAATGATTGTGAGGAATGACTCACTGAAGAATTTAGCTTAGCTTCCTAGCAAATACCTGACACAGGAAATATATTCCAGTCCTTATGGAGAAAATACAGACACAGTATTTTCAGAATTTGATCTATCTAGATGAAAGGGGAATAGATTAGGAAAACAGGAAGGACATTTCATACTAAATAGGATGTAGTACTGAATAACTACTGCTTTCTTACATGAGTACCAAGATACTCAACAGGAAGTTCAAGAAAGCATGCAATATATGATTGATATATTAACTTTTCTTGAGGTTTGTGAGCAAAGTTTAACTACAGTTTAGAGATGTGCTATAGTACATTCTAGATAATCAGAAAACTCTTTTTTTTCCTTTTTTTTTCTTTTTTTTAATATTGTGTGGTATGGCCTTGGCTGGTATCTAAATGTCATCAAATAATTCTATCACTCTCCCTCCATCAACATGAAGAGGAAGAAAATATCACAAACAGCTCATGAACTTAGATAAGAACAGGAAAACCACTCAGTATTTACTGTCACAGGGAAAACAGGAGCAACTTAGGCAAATGAATTTAATTTGTTTCCAATTAATCAAAGGAGGATAATACAAAACAATAACAATAACTCTATCTCTCTTCTTTCTCAGACTCATCTTCAGTCATGGCACTTCTACCTTCTCACTCTGGACAATGCAGAATGGGGAATGGGGTCTGTGTAAGTCCATGTCTTTGTTTCTGCTGCTCCTTCCTCCTCATGCTCTTCCCCTGCTCTAGCTTGGGGTCCCTCCCACAGGATGCAGTCTTCATGAACTTCTTTTCCTTCTCTGCTAAGGTCCCTGATCAAGCAGATGAAGGGTGGATGTAGTTTTCCTGGATTTTAGTATGGTTTCTAAAACTATCCCTCACAGCATTCAAGCATACAAGGTGTCCAGCTGTGGGATGAGCAGGTTCATGATGTGCTGAGTGAAGAACTGGCTGAAGAAGGGCAGAGATCAGAGGGCTGTAGAGACTGGGGATACACCTGTCTGTGGGGCTATGTCTGTCTGGAGACTGATCATCAGTGGTGTTCCTCAGGGTTCAGTTCTAGGGCCTGTCCTATTCAATATATTTACCGATGGTCTGGATCCAGAAGTAGAGTACACCACTGGCAGGTTTGCTGATGATACCAAATAGGAGCCTTTTTTTGATCCTCCCAGAGGATCTTGCAGAGGGTTCTAGATAGATTGGATGAGTGGCCTGTAAATAATGGGATTAAATTTAACAAGATGAAGTGCCAGATTCTGCACCCAGGATGGGGTAATGCTGGGCACAAGTTCAAGGGAGAGGAGTGGCTTGAAAGCAGCTTATGGAAAAGGGTCTGGAGGTGTTGATCAACAGTACACTCAATATGAGTCAGCCCTGTCTGCCAAGAGGGAGAACCAGACACAGCATCACCAGACTGACAAAAGAGTTCATTTTCTTGCTGTGATGAGCACTGGTGCAGCCTCAGCACAAATACTGTGCACAACTCTAGGACCCACAGTCTAAAAAGGATGGGAAGGCACTTGAATAAAACTTCAGTCTCTTAGTGAAATCTTCTTTAGGGAAAGATGAATTTCTACTATTTTGGTGTACAATCCAGTTAGAAATCAAGCCAAGGTCGTATGGGTGTTTTAAAGCAAGTAAATATAGCATGTATTGGTCCAACAATACCCATAGAAAAATCCATAATGTAGGCAAGCCTTTTGATGGTATTCTTTTCATAAGAATATTTTTCTTTTCAAAGAAAAGAATATATTCTTTGTCCATAATTACAGCATTCTAAACAAGACCTGTGGCTCAATAACCAAACCAGCAGGAAGTAGTGATAGTTGTGTACTTAAGTCAATATTCCAGCTTCTGTGAAAGATTATCTTCACACAAAATGACAATTATTGTTATTATCGTAGATCCAGCAGTCAGGATATAAATGCACAGCAGAGCCTGACTAGAAAAAAAAGACTAGAGTCTAGAAAAAAGTTTTATCAAGTCAAACTAAATATTCTGTTTTTAAGAGAAATACAGTTTGGGGAACACCTTTTGCTGTCAAATGAATATAAGTGGAAGTAGCAATAATTTCTAAATATGCAATATAAAATAAATAGGATCATTATATGCTATAAATCATGACTTATAATTACAGCTTATAGTGCTTACAATAATGTGATAATGTGATTATATTTTAATAACATATTTTACTTTAATTTATATAGAAATCTCTGCATATATAAGATAAAACTTCATTGGAAATCTCAGCTGATAGTATAAGCAGTGTTTTTGTTAAAGAGGTAAAACATTAGTCACTGATTAAATTAACCTTCTGAATATCAATAATTACTAAGTGAAAAATTCCCTCTATTTACCCATAGTTATCTTTCCCCATAAATAATACGTAAATTCAACCAAAGAATCAAACAAAAAACTGAGCAAAAGACTAACCACTTAAATCCTATATACAGCACACTGAGGTGAAACAGAGGTTCAGAGTTTATCGTCCAAGCTCTGGAAAGTGAAATGCAACGGCATCATTGGGAAACTCCTATAACTGAGAAGGAGGATTCTTTTGCTGAGGCTGAGCTCTATGCTGATATGTTTACCCACTACAGCTTCCAAATTAGTTAAAAGCTTTTTTTTGGATATCTTGACAGATTAGAATACTGACAGTAGCATAAGTGATCCAGAGAGCTTCCTTCTTTTTGTCTTGTTCTGCCTGAAAATTATTTCAATCCCTTTTGCATAGGTCTTTTATGATTCTCACTTGCTTGAGTCAGAAGAAAACTGCTCTGAACATAGTAGGTTATGTGGAGACAATGCAGAAGTTTACACATCACTGCTATTTGCATGTGTTTATTCTTTGTGCTGAGGAAACAGGCAGCTGTTCATATTGAATTCTTCAGCCTCCTCATGTAGGCTAAGGAGGAGCAGCTGCTACATCTCAGTCTCTTAAAATGAGAACCATTATGAACCTTACCTCATATCTGAAAATTCAAGGCTGTCAGGAGTAGCAGTAAGACCTCTGTAGCAAATGATCTAAAGCTGAACACACACTTCTCAATGATATGTGTGTGCCAGTACACCTTCAAACAAGAGATTTCTTACCTCAGCAAGTATTTTGTCAGTAAATCACATTTAGTTTGCTTTCACTCAGATCATGCTCTAATTTTTACATCACGGATGCACTGAAGCTCTGGAATCTAACTTGAATGCAAACCTAAACATCGACACTGAAAAAGTTCAAGGCTGAAAGCATATGTAATGCCCAATCTTCTATGATTTGCCTCAAAGTTGCACATGGATGCTCATTGGGAGAGACAGTTATTATTTATTATGTTATTATTTGACAGAATTTTCTGTTCTTTTACCCAGCAATATTCATTAGTCTAAGCAAGATTTCATTAAGAGCGCTTTTCATGTGAAACAAAAGGTGAAATGAGAGAAGTTGAGCCATTTAGAGCTGAAAATTATTTGGAAGGTACTTTCTGGTCTTTCTTTCAAAATCAAATAAAGGATACAATTTTTATGAATCTATATTTTAGGTTCTGAACTAGGGTAGCATACCAGAAAGAATCTGGAAAAGATGAATTTTATAACCCTGATCTTTGACTGTTTGAATGGGCTGTGAAAGACACACAGAAGAGACATACTCTTATCTGGTTTAACTTCTCCCTTCTGTTACTCTCTCTGACATCTAAACACAGAGCTGGTGGCAAGTCTGTCTTGGATATTTTGTTCTCTACCTCAGGAAACAATTCCTTTTGGTAGACTCCTTAAAAGTCTTAATTTTTTCAGCATGGAATTAAACTTATACTTTGAGATCTTAAACTATAATAAACAAAAAACAAAATTGTAATTTTTTTTAAGATTTATGTTCATGTCTCTAAATGTGAAAAATTAGACTGAAATATCCTACACCATATGTGTAAGTTGTTATTAACAGAACCATTGGTTATGAAACAGAGTTCTATGAGATCCCTTTGGAGGTAGGTAATAGATATCTGGGAAGCAACCACCTCAGATACTAGTTCCCATTTCTTTGTCAGGACTTATCACACAGGGAAATATGATATGAAGGAACAGAATCTCATCTGGTGTCAAGTTCTATATTTCCTTATGCTCAAAGTGGACTCTGAAACAATAACTGGCAAAGAGAGAGATGAACCAGTTCGATCATCTCACCAAGCTCTAAGGAAGAAATCTGTCAATGCACTACAATATGTGCTTCTATTATTAAGTTAAGACCCTAATTTTCATTTATTTTCCTTCTTCCAGAGAAAGATGGATGACCAATATTCAGAGGAAGTTGCCATCACATCAGTGTCTTTTGTTGTCTAAAAATCTCTGGAAAAAATTATCTGGAAATCTTAGCTTCTGAGAAAGAACTGCCTGATAGTCCTATTTATCCATGTTTACATGAAATTGAGTAATTCCTCTTACAGAAATCTAAATTTAATTTTAGCTCTATAGGTTCTATGGAACTAAGAACATGTCCCATTCAGTTACTTGCATACTTGGACATACATAAGTACTCTCATGGAGAAGCACATTTTTTCTACTGCTTCCTTAGTGACAGTTTTTCTACTGCTTCCATAGGTTTTTTTTTATATTTTTACATGCTTAAAAATAAATTATGCAGTGATAGGGACATTATAGTTATAGAAAAATGCAGATTACCCCTCCTTGTTTCCTTGTACTTGCACTTAGTTTTTTACATGACAACACAACTGAAATCATTGGTGTTGATATTTTAGATAACTATCTCTAAAAGCAAAGATGGGATTAATCTGAGTCTTTCAAATCCAAGTTCTTACAAAGAGGCCACCAATTGTTAATACTATTAGGTACAGTAAGACCAAACCCATGCAACTTTATTTCTAGGAATCAACAGACACTGTAAAGATAATATATTATCCATTTGTAGAGTACAAATAGATTGATAGAAGTGAAATCTATAGCATTTACATGTAACTAAAACTGACTAAATTTATACGACTTAAGATGCTCAGCTGTGTTAAAAATATTGATTGATAACATTACAATTGTCTGTGGCTTTTGGGTCTATCAAGGTAGCAAGTTTAGAATATTATGCTACAAAGATTTGTAGAGAAGTTGCTTTTTTTTTATGTAGTAAAAGGGTCAAAACCACAGGAACCATGTTTATTTCTACTAAAGATGTTTATTACATGGCCTTTGACCTTTCCTAAAAACAATACACATAATTCTGGATTCTAGCCCAAATGCTTCATTTAGCATCTGCATATAGCTCTCATTTCCACTAATTTTAAAGCATTGTTATGGTTATTAATTCTTTTTTTTCAATTTAATTGTGTCTGTAAATATTTAATCAATCAAAGAACACCTTCATGACAATGAAGGCATTACTAGTAAACCCACAGATAACTGAAATAGCAAAATGGCACTTTCAGTGAAGGCATGACTCAAGTATAAAACAATGCTTACTCAGTAACTTGAGAAGTAGAAATATCTGAATATTATAGATAATATTAAAACCAATAATGATTTAACTGCTGCTTGTAAGATGGAAAAGGGTTGTAGTCCATATTTAGAGATAGGGAAAATTGTGCACCATAATTTTGCATCTCCATCTTGATGTGTCAAAGCTGAAACACTTGTGCTTTGATCTTAGAGTTGATGAGCTCCTACACCTCTAATCCTGAAACATAGAGTAGTATTTTTGACCACTAAGAACACGCTTTCTTTTTTCAATCTGGATTGAAAGGGTGATTTTTCATCCCTTTTTCCATTTTGAATAATAGATCTTGGCTTTTGTAGTGAAAGATACTTTTTTGTCATATTATATTTGATATTTTACAGTTTCCACTATACTGTGTGGAAGGACCATTCAGCCTGAAATTCTTTATTTAGTCTTTTGTCAGTCTCTCACTAACAACCTGCATTTTATGTCATCCTTTCTATTGTGATTAATAGTTTACATTTGTATCTAGCATGCTTCAAGCTGCAGCCATTGTCATTACAATAATTTCAAAATTTCCTTCTAGGTCTTCTGACATTAAATGAATATTTGTGTTTGATCATTATTTTTTATGGCTATGCAGTGGAGATAGGTAGGTGGCATTTCCCTGTGTGTTTTATAGTAAATATTTTTCTTCTTTCAGTGCCATGGAAGCACGATGATTAGAAATCACTCCAAAAAATATAAATTATTCTACTTTCCACTGGTCTCTTTTAGTAATAGATCTGTCACAGAGGTGTTATAACTGATCTAATCTAATTGGCCCACCAATTAGACCAGTCCACCCTTTGACATCAAAACCAAATTAGTAGTAGTAGTACTTTCAGTAGTAGTTTCTTCTTCAAAGCTAAGACTTCTTACTGTAAAGTAAGAGTTCTGAGGAACTGAGGTACTGCAGTGAAGATAAAATTGTCCTCTGTAACCATATCTTACATGAGCACAACTCACACATGGCAGTTTTCTGATGTAGCTTGCTGATACTGAAATGTTAATAGTTAATACATATAATTTATGTATTAACTATTACTCTTAGTAGCAGTTAATATTTCTTCTCTTAGTGGAGAAATTTTAAAATATGAACAAAGCTTGAAAAAATGTATTTGTAGAGCAACAATAACTTTAGAAAAAATTTATAGAGACTGTTAAAATAATAAACAGTAGCTTAGAGAAGTCAGTTGTTGTACCAAATAACACACAGAACAGTATGAATGACTAGCTTTACAGTGCCTTTTAAAAGTAGTGCAGTCTGAGAATATCCTTAATGGAACTTGTGATTCCCCTCTGGACTTCCATATAGAAGTCTCAGTATAGTACAAATTTCCTTTTATTCTGCGTGCTGATATCTCCATTTCTAAGAATACACCTGTGACCAAGGTTTTTTAAAGCATTTAGAGACTTAAAAACTTTAAATACCTTTTCCTAGTCAAAAGAGAGAGAAAAGTCCTTTGATGAGATTTCTGAAGAGCAATAGAGACAGCCTTAGAAAGAGGCTGACTGAGGATTTACTGAGAACCAGGAAATGGATTTGAGTTAACACAGTGCTAGGTGTTAAAACATCTAAATTTCCTAAAATTACTGAGAAACACATAAAGGATTTTTTCATATGAGGTTTCAGAATTTCTAATAGATAATGTGAAAAACAAATATTCTTCTAGGATCAGGAGCTATAGATGTTTATCTCTCCAAATGGAAAAAGTAGCCGGTTAAAGAATGTAAATTCTATGCACAAGTAAATTCTATGCAAAATATCCTCTGAGAGTTCTAATGTATCTCACCTAGCCTATTTGCAACAGCTCTGTTTGTCTAGTTACAGACAGATGAGTAATTCATTCTATTGTAATGGCAATTTATGAATTTCTGTACAGTTAATTTTGGGGTAAGGTGTGTTCTAAATTCTTAGTGAGTCTGGCCTATTACTCAGCAGTAAGACAAGTAATATACATCAGTATCTGGAAATTTGGGTGATGTTTTATAAATGTTGCCTTCATCTGCTGTGAGCTATTGCGGCGAGTTAGCCTCAGCCAGAAACATCGCCCATCCACTCACTTGTTCCCCTTCCTCACAGGACAGGGGGAGATAATAGGGATGACAGGGCTTACGGGTCAAGACAGAAAAGGGAAACCATTCACCAGTTACTGTCATGGGCAGAACAGACTCTGCTTGGGGAAAATTGATTTAATTCATTGTCAGTTAAAAGTAGAGTTGTGTAATGAGAAAACAAATGCAAACATTTAAACAATGCTTCCTCCTCTTCCATTTCAAAGCTGAACTTCACTCCTTCACTCCCAAGTCCTCTCTCCTCTAAGCCTCCTTCACTTTAAGCTCCATGAGCAGCGCAGTGGGAAGGTGGAAGGGTGGTTGGGGTCAGCCTGTAAGGGTTCCTCTATGCTGCTCCTCCCTCCTCACACCTTTCCTCTTCTCCAGACTGGGCTCTCCATTTAGGCAGAGTCTAGATGCTCTAGTGTGGGGTCCATCATGGGTTACAGCTCCACATCTGCTCCACCGTGGTCCTCCATGATCCTCCACATGGGAAAACATCTGCTCCTGTGCCTGGAGCACCATCTCTGCCTCCTCCTTCTCTTGCCTCTCTGTCTACAGGGCCGTTCTCTCACACTTTCTTCCTCCCTTCTCACATTTTTCCAGTAGTGCCACAATTTTGACAGAGTGGATCAGGTTTTTTTCCTGCACTGGGTCTGCTGGAACCAACCCCTTCTCACAAAAGCCACCTCTGCAGCCTCCCCCAGCCAAAGTGTTGTCATTTACTCCCAACAGTTATCTAGACAAAATACTCAGATAATTAGCTAACAGCATTAGAATGGACTCAAAGTTGGTTTTTTGGGTTTTTTTTGTTTGGTTTGGTTTGGTTTTGATTTGATTTTGTTTTGGTTTTTTTTTTGCTGTTTGTTTGTTCATTTGTAGGGTTTGGAGAGGGGATGTATTTCTTTCATGAATTAGCAACAAATAGTACGATGAGGTTTTCACTCATTTTTTGTGTTTTGCCAGTGCTTGATGTATAGTTTGTTGGACATTAATGACACAATTTTCTTTCATTGACCTAGGGCTGTGTTGTTATTTATAAAAGTTTTAAGATTTTCAGTAATAAGATACTATTTGTTGTGAGTAAGGGGAAGACTTGGGTTTTAGCAACATTATTATTTTCTTCTTCTGAAAGTATGCTAGCAAAGCTAAGAATAATGGATATATATTGCATATACATAAAAAATCGTATATTTGGAAAAATAGAGCACTGATGCATAGTGTTAACCTGCCCAAAAGCTTGCCATTTTTCTACCAGTTGGTCTAATAAAAATATTATTTCTTTCTTATAAATGCATCTTGTTTCTGTTTTTAGAACTCTGTGATAGTGTACATGACATACTAATTCATTCTGCTTTATATCTCTGCTCTATTTCTGTATAGACATGTTTGATTGACCTTGGCTGGACACCAGGTGCCCACCAAGCTCCTCTATCACTCGCCTCCTCAGCTGGACAGGGGAGAGAAAATAAGGTGGAAAATGACACATTGCTTGAGATAAAGAAGTTTACTAAAGCAAAAGTGAAAGTTTGTGCCCATACAAGCAAAGAGAAAGAAAAAAATAAATTTTTCTCTACTTCCCATCATCAAGAAATGTCTGGCCACTTCCAGAGAAGCTGGGCACATGTAGTGTTTGCTCCAGAAGGCAAACACTGTAAACAAAGAATTCCACCCCTTCCTCTTAACTTTTATATCTGAGCAGACATCTTATGGTATGGGATATCCCTTTGGTTAATGCAGGTCAGCTGTCCTAGATGTGTTCCAGGATCTTGCCCACCCCCAGCCCAATGCTGGGGGAATGTTGGAGAGCCAGCTCTGAGGCTGTGCCTGTGCTGCTCAGCAGGAGCAAAAACAGTGTGTGTTATCAGCACCCTTCTGGCTACCACTGGAGAGCACAGCACTGCCAGGGCTGCTGTGGGGAAATGAACTTGTCTCAGCCAGACCCAGTACAACAGCAAATAGGTAACAAAAAACTCTTGCTGGACTCCCCTCTCAGCATGACACTGAACTTGAGGGTGGACTAATCTTAGCTACCCTGTGCTGCCCAACAGAAGCACAACTTACTGATGAGCATCCAGCTCTGGCACAGATCACTGTCTGAGCTTGTTAAAGCATTCTCGCAATCCACTATATGGTAATTTTCACATAACAGGAGAAAACAGATGTTTCGAATAGATAATGAAATTTCAATTCTGAAGTAAATAAGTGCAACATTTTCAACTTCATTTAAGTGAGATGCTGTGAAAGCTTTTATCTCATCTAATATGTATTTCTAAAAGTTAGAAAAAAAAATCCTTACTTCCTGAAAATATTACCTGAAAACATTCCTTGTCCCTACAGATCCATGTTGGGTTTTTTTCTGCCCCAATCTGTGCTGCACTTTTTAACCCCATGGTTTACAGAAACATTAAAGTAGTTGTGTGGAAAAACTGTCTAAGTCAACAAATTGCCAAATACATACTTCAGAAATCGCAGATTAAGTGTGTAATTTTCAGCTCATTGTTTTAGTTCCTGCTTTATAGTCAAAAGAAAGAAATAGGCATCCCTCTAAGGTGATTAATCTCATCTTGAGCTGTCTATTTTGCCTCAGTGGTATAAAGGGATCCAGCTTTAACTAAGACAAATAAATTTTAGACAACTGAATCTGCATGAGATGAACTACATGATGGATGAATGTAGCCTTAAGAATTGAAAATTAATCTGAGCTTTACTATAGAAACAATTGGTATAATGCTTACTCATCCTTCATTCAGAAATTGACTTCTAAGATCTATTAAAAATCCTGCAATAATTGAAACATTTGAGTGCTGCATGGGTCATAAATTAGTGCAAGTTCCTAAGCCTTCTATGGCTGTCAGTGTTCTTAGTTTCTTTTTGAATGTGGAGGGTTTTTTTCTGCCATTATCTGATACAAGAGTATGGGCTGTACATGGATTAGAGGATATCTGCTCTCTAACTTTCTTTTATTACTCTTGCCTTAAGTGCTGAACCCTCCAGTTCAGCATTTTTTATGATGCTCTACTTCTTACAAGGCCAGCATCCTGTAAAGAAAGGAGGAGATAGTTCTGTTTTCTTGGAAATTTGCATGTGAACACTAGCTACAAGACAAGTAAATGCACATTCACCATGAGCACAGCTCATGGAGTGATGAGGACACAGCCTCAGAGGGAATGATTGTTTCACAACAAGGAGCTCATGCATTTAAAATCACTCAGCACCTGGGCTTGAAATGAGTCCATGCTCCTGTTGCTTAATGCTGTCACACAGTAGTTTTGGCACCAAGACTGACAGCTTGAAGGGTTATTCACAAAATCATATAGCATGTTAAATTCTGGTAATTCATTTTTTTCCCTTCCCTGGCAAGACTGCAAGAAAAAAAATTGCTGTGTCTTTATAGATGTGTATCTGGCTAAAGGGCAAAGCCTGGCTATCAATTTTATCACTATTAACCTATAGTTTGGGGATTTTCACTTTACTTAGTCAACAATAAACTTCGAATCTTATTTTTGCCTTAAGAAAATAATTCCTTTCCCACCTAAGTGATGAATGCACGTGCACATGATTTTCAGACATTGTCTTGATTTAGTTTTGACTGCTTTGGCGGTATTGAGAATCTAAATTTTTTACAAATATGAAAGCTGATAGCTGCCTGCAAATACAGATGATGTCTTATGAGTGCACATAAAAGATCAGATTGTCTCAGTACTACTGAGGCAAGTAGCTCTTTGTTGTAAATGATTTGTGCTGGATGCATAGGGAAAGTATAATTAACTGGGCCCTCATACACTGTTCTGCCCTTAACTGGAGGCCTTCCTGGACCATTTGATACCGCAAAAAGAATACTACAATTATGCTACTGTATACTATAAGAATACTACTGTTTTATTTTTTAATATAATACAAAATATTATAATATTTTTTGAATAAAATATAAAATACTACAAAATAACAGGGAAAAGTTTTAGGGTAGTAGATGGGTGGAGTGTTAACAAAAAGAGAGTCCTGGCACAGTCTGGTCATGAATTCTTTCTCGATCATGAATTCTTTCTTTCTTAGTTGACACGTTCTCCCACTACTGCATAGGCAGCTGCCTTTGATTGCTGTCAGAAACAGGATACTGGAAAAAGTAGAAAATTAGTTTGACCAGTAAGGAATTTTTAAAAAATATATAGAAAATAGCAGCATCACAGAATCACAGAACACTGTGGGCTAGGAGGTACTTCAGGCAGGTTCTAGTCCAACATCAAACCTGCTTTACCTATGACGAAAGACCAGGTTACTCAAGTCTTTTTCCAGCTGTGTCTTGTAAGACTCTAAGGTTAAACACTGCAGTCTCTTTGGGAAACTGTCCCATCCCTTTATTGTCTTCATAGTAAGAAGTTTTCTCTGTAGAACCAGTATATCATATGCAAATTATGTCTTCTACTCAATTTATGTCCATTGTCTCCTGTCTTTCCACACAGCACCACCATGAAGAACCTGGCTCTACCTTGTTGCTGAAGAAACTGAACTGAAGTCTTCCTTGTCCTTGACAGGGGTAAGGGGACATTGCAGCAACGAGCTGGCCTCAGTATTCTACATATGGTCCAATAGGCAGTACATAGAGAGGAGCAATCACTTCTCTTGGACTACTGGCCATTTTCCAAGAAAACTTTTGGCCCACAGTTGGTCCACCAGGGTCCCCATGTCCTTTTCACAAGTGCTACTCCCCAGCTGCTCAGTCCCTGATGTGCAATTAGTTCTTCCTTCCAGGGGCAGGATTTTGCAATTGTTCTTGATTTTCATAAGGATGGTCCATTCCTGCAGCCTGTGCCTAGTGCCCCTCTACAGCAGCAATACCCTTGAGCATGTCACAATTTGGTGACATCTGCAAACTCCGTGACAACTCACTCTTTCCTCTCCTGCAGGCCACAGATAAAGATGTTGACAGGACAGACTGGAGCATAGACTCACGCAGAACTCTTCTTGTTACCAGCCTTCTGGCAGAATATAACAACCCCAGTGAGAAGAGACTACACCATAGACCAAAGGCACCAATTCCACCAGTTTAACATGACTTGATGATCAAACATTTGAGAAACCTTCAAAAGGGAAAATAGGGTGAGACTGTGTTTGTTCTATGGCATCGTACTGCACATAAAACACTTGCAGCTACTTTTGCTGCAGGTAAGAAACAAAGAGTCATCAAATTAGAGCACCTTTCACAACTTCTGTATTGCCTTTATTCATTCCTGTCCGTAAACAAATGTGGGATATTTGCTATATAGCATGATATAGCATGATTTTTTTCCTTTTTTGGGGGGTTTTGACAGCAACAAAAAAACATGAAAAGAAGATTAACAAAATCAGTATTGCTCTTTACTTAAAGGGCTTTCTAAGCATCTGGAATGTCTAATATATAAGAAACTGGATTTTATTTAGCTAATCATAGAACTGTATGCAGCATTGTAGTGCTGGGTTTGAGTATATAGTGTGATTTTTTTAAAATCCAGATTTTTACATTAGTGAAATAAATACTAAATATTATACATTAATGAAAGATAAAATATGTATGTTTAAAATCACAAGAATAAAAGCTACTGTTTAAATAGAATTATTTATTCTTATTATTTATTTATTATTAACTTTTTTCAGGCCAGAAAAATGTCTCAACATTTTCAGTATTTTGTATTCAATTATTAAAATATTTTCATTGAAGAAACTACAGATTTAAAAAGTACTGTACTTTGTGAAATTACAAATTGTTTTAACACACAGTAATCTGAATATATTGCAATGCTTTATGCTTCTATGAATAGAAGTGAAGCAAAATAATGTTATTGTGATATAAGTCCTTGATATCTCCTTTTGTTGTTATTTAGGAGGGGGGAGTCCTGTTTTTTTGGAAGGCCTGTACAGGAGGAACTGTGCCTTGCCAGTTTCTTGATAGTTATCTAGGCTTTGGTCTCTCAGTTTTGAGGTCAAAGCATTAACACATTTGCATTATAAAAAGAAAGAAAACTTGTTTGGAATCCCAATATATATTTCATCTGGTTTAAAGCCTTAATCCTGGATTCTGAGTGCTGTGTGGTTTTAAGAGTATTAGTACAGATTTGTACAAAATGGCTTGATACTGCATGTGTAAGCACTTTCCACCAACAACAGAAAGTTAAATAAAAAAAGAAATAAACCTAGATCAGGGTTAACAGGGTCTAACTGCTGAAGCCCTGGGAAGACCAGATGGCTGTGTGAAACAACTATATTGCTTTCTTGCTATTGTTCTGGATACAGCTTTTCAATCAAAGATCTTTTATGTCTATTTTAAATAAAAATAATACATAAAGAATCCATGTCAAAGTCTAGTTTGAAAGCTTTTTAAAGTTTTTTGTGGTTTGTTTTTAATATTTTGTTTTATTTTGTTTTGTTGTGTTTTGTTTTGGTCTTTTTTTTTGGGGGGGGAGGGGTGGGGAGCAGTTGGTTGGCAGGTTTGTTTGCTGTTTGTTTGCTTTGCTTTTTAGCATTCCTTAATGGTTGATTCACTCTGAACATCAGACAATCTTTTACTTTTGTCCTCAGAGCCTCTTTCTGTTACATGCCTGTTTCAGGGAAGATGGGAATGGTTGGAAAAGCAACTGGCCAAAATTCATATACTCTATTTTGTGTAATAAAACCAACATAATGATATTTCTATATTTGGTCTTGAATCATATCATGCAGAATCTAATTTTCTAAAAATTTTGCATGAACAGAAATGCTGATGATGAACAAAAGGCATTTTCCCCTTCTCCTCTCTGTCCCCATCAAGTAAAATAAATGAGGCTGGACTTGCACCTGCTAAGCAAATATTAAATTCTTGGGGGGATCAAAAGGCTGGGGAATGAGTTGGCTCAGTAGTCAGGACATCTTAGAATCTTTGGCCAAAGCCAGTCTTCCCAGTGGGGCTTCCTATGGTCACATGCCACTGATCTCCAGCAGCTGCTACACTGGAATTAACATTCTTGTCAGGTCGACTGCTGCTGTTAGCCATGTGAAATTGTCACTTTCATCCAGTTCAACATCTCCATGCCAAAAATCCTGGAAAGCCCAAAAGCCCAGACGAGTATAAAACTCTTAATACTGCTAAGCTCTGACCACAGAGCCAAATGATGACCCCTGTTTAGAGGTGAAGCTCAGCAACTGGGACCAGAGACTGAAAACCTTCCCACAGAAAGCTGTCCTGGCACCATGGATAATTAGAGTTCATACTCAGGGGAAAAACACATCATATCTAAAATACTGATTAGACCTTGAACTGTCAGTCACTAACAGCAGATGAGGATTCTGTCAGATTTTCATCAGTTCTGTATTTGGTCTCACTGAAATGCCTTGATTTCAAGACATTTAGAGAGAAATATTTATGTGCAATAAAGAGGTGTTTTCTGGTAAAGCTTAATTTTACTGGAAAAATATCTGAATGGATAAAATTTGTTCTTTATTGAAGTTATAAATGATAGTAAAAGGGTGAGTTTCTGCATCAGTATATTTGGCATCCAATGTCTTTCACTTTTCATATTTCACCTCATTTGATGCTACCAAATTTGATTTGTTCTCAAAAACAAGCAGTTTGGACTTTATAAACCTGAGTAAAAATGAGCAGAAGCTAATTTTAGTCCCTTAGGATGTTGGGATTATGACCATTCCAAGACCTCATTGCTCAATATTGATAAAAATTACAATAAAATAAGAAAAAGCTACCTGTTAGGAAATATTGAAACCGGAATCAGGAATTAAAATGGCAACATAATTATGTCACTATTTCAATATGGTTTTGATGTCTTAAGTACTCTGTATTTTTTTTTGTGTTTCAATACCAGGAGAACTTCAGAGGAGCCTGAAAATTTCAGAAAGAAAGTAAAATGATCAAATATATGG